>NW_024962263.1:83728349-83824827 GCF_019238085.1 Lagopus leucura | reverse complement strand
CCCCTCCCCTCTTCTCCATGTGTCCCTCTGTCTTTCTGTCCATTTGCATTTACTCATCTTGTATTTCAGGGATTGTCAGAGTCTCTCTGGAAGTTGTCACCTTATACAACGTGCTGCATTTATCCCTATTATCTGTCCCATTGTCCTGAACAACAGGCTCACTTTCAAGTTTTCTATTGATCTATGACAGTAGCCCATATATAAGGAGCTGGGACAAAAAAAAAAAATAAAAAAATACATGCTGTAACATGGCATAGCATTTATTTATAGTTCTCTTGTTTTGTCCTGAAAGTTTTTCTTCATTGTTTTTAGTGATCAGAGAGTATAAAAAATGCAAGAATGAAACTTGCTATTCTAAATTCCAAATAACTCCACTCAAGCTGATGGATTAAAGTTTATAATAAAGTATTAAAGTTTAAACTTATTAAAGTTTATAATAAGTAAAATCAGGCTCAGAGTTCTCTGGCAATCTTACCTGCTGCACAGAGTTCATAAACTTTCACATTATAACATGTTTTATCTTGAGTTTTATGATGCTCAGCTCTTGGGGACATTTGATTAGCATATCTAAAAGAAAATGCCAGCTTTTAGGTCTTGTGGCTGTAAGAAAAAGTGTAATGTATGGCTTAAAGATTTTCTCAGCAGACTGTGAATAAAAGGGCATCCCCACCACGTGCCCTTGCCAGCAGTGTCTTGTATGTCCAGCTGGACAGCACCAGGTTCTTCTGCGGCAAGGATAGATGGATTTGAAAGTGCTTTGAACCTGCAGTCCCTCTGAACAGCAGGCTCAGTTTTGCTGAGCTGCAGGCATCCCGCAGCCAGAAACACAAGCACACAGAGCTGGCAGAGGCAGGGTCTTTTTGCTCTTGTGGAGGTGGCTTGTACCAGCCGTGGAAGCTGGAAATCATACAATTTGGCATGCACACATTACTGAGTGCTATTTGCATAAAAAATGGACATTACATTTATATTTGAAAATACATATTTTATGACAGACACAAATCATTACATAAAGCCAACCCAAACCCTTGAAAGGCCCTATATTCTTCCCCTAAATCTTTTTGATGCATAGTAATTGCAGGACATTAAGTATAACAATAATAATGTCATATTTTCCAGACCAAGGAGACATTTTTAAAATTGATGGTCTTCTTTTAACCTTTCCTTCGGTCTGCAAAATGGAGATTACCTGCATTTGCCCCATCAGGCTGTTGCTAGGATTAATCTTTGTACAATGTCTTATGACTGGAATGTGCTGCCTGAGTGTTAATGCCTCCAAACTGTTGCAGCAAGGCAATTAGTAGCTGTGCAAAAGAGGTTCTCATGGGGCTTAAGTCTCTATCTTTTAAAGACAATTTGAAAAAAGGGAAAACACTGAAAAAGAGTATTTCTGCACTTACTTTCCTAGGCTGCCTGTCAGTGTTCTTGCAAAAGGGCTGTCCGTGATGTGCTGCCAGGCCCACACTTACGGCTTTCCACCACTTAGGTTGTGTCCTGACCCAGGCGTGACACATTTGCACCTACATTCAGGTTAAGCAGGATATTTTCTACATGCTAATATATTGGGATTTTGAAGGTGTGTCTAATATAATGCAGTGCCAAACTTAGAATCAGGAAATCATTAAGGTTGGAAAAGACCACGCATCTAGCCCAACCATCGACCCATCCCTACCATGCCCACTAAACCATGTCACTCAGTGGCACATCTACATGGTTCTTGAAGGCTTCCAGGGATGTAATTCAACCACGTCCCTGGGTGGTTTGTTCCAATTCATTACCACTCTTTTGGAGGAGAAATTTTTCCTAGTATCCAACCTGAACTATCCAAATTGCCCATGGATGCAGGGTGCACAAGCACCAGCAGGTTTTCCCTTCTAGACTCTTTGATTTCATTGCCACTGCTCCAAGTTATTAGCTCTGAGCAGGCTTGATTGAATTCACATCCTCCCCTTGCATTCTCTTAGTTAGTTTTGAGTACTGCTTCTTAGCAATACTTGGTACCATTACTGGTGGCGTGATGGTACCAGAGAGCCTAGGGAAGCCTTCCGAGATACAAAAACAGGAAATCCCAAGGTTTCTGGTCTCTTATTCTCAGAGGGCTAGAGACTGAAGTGTTTTGAGATATTTGATATGTGGACACAAGTCAGGTAAAGATTCCTTTTGGAACTGGGCAAGAGATTAAACTGCACCGTTAGATAAGGCTGTTGATTGCAAAGACTTTGGAGAAGACCAGTGACTTCGCCAAGGACACACGGTTCAGGTATTTCAGTGTATTTAAGCCAGCAGCTATATTCATAGATATATCCCTGGCACACACGTACAGCACTTGGAGAGAACATCACATCTCAGCAGAGCTCCAAGTGGGCATTATGCTGCCATCTGCACTGCCAGGGTTTACATGGCTCTGCTTTGCATGACGGGGATGGACTTAGTTTCCTCACAGTTTTCATTTATGGGAAATGCCAAACTGGTGGTAGATTGTTAAAATGACAACACTACTCAAAAAAAAACAAACCCCAAAAACAACTATTTGTTGTGGGAAAGTGAACTATAATTGGCTTGTAATTATAAAGCTATCAAAATAGACATTTTCAAGAAGTCAAATAATCATTGTGAAATAAGGAACTTGGCTGCATATTGCGTCTGAAGTTTTAAAAGAGATCTGCCTTGGAGTTAAACAACTGTATTTCCTGTTCTGCTTTGTACTGCTGAAAAGTCAAAGACTAGACCATTGAAGATTAGTCCTGGTCTTGAAAAACAGAGTCCGATCAGATTATCACTGAGGATATAAAAACAGCACCTTTAATGAGAGACTGGTGTTTTCCTGGATGGAGTTAAGCAAAAAGTCCTCCCTCTACTTACAGTCTTTGCAGTCTGTAAAGCCAGTCCTAATCTCAGCTGGAGAAATTCTGTATAACAGAGATTTTAGGACAGTGGTATCCGGCCTTCTGCCTGGGCTTGGTGAGCACATTTTAACATGATTGCAATGCAGGTAGTATAGACTGATAGCAGTGTAACAGAAAGACACTTCAGATCTCAATTCTGTGCCTGCCCATAATGCACCAAAAACAGAAGTGCTACTGCTCATTTCCTTTACTGACGCTATCATTCTGTCTGAAAAGGTCATTTAACATAAAAAGAAGGCTCACCTGCTTAGGATTTTATGAAAATTACCTTCTCTATCTGAATTTTGTTGGGCAAAATCAGTTCAAGAAGAAATTTTTATTTTTCCTAGAATGATTACGTTCTTTAAAATGTTTTGAAGCAATGTTTGCTGGTATTCTCTTTCATTTCTTAAAGGCATTTAAAGTCAGTTCAGTCTTTACAGAGAGAGGAGTCTGCAAATGGTGTGTGCGCATGTGTTCAAATAACTCAAAACAAGTTCCTTCTTAAAAAATGGGATTTTTCTGCGTAATACCACTGATGCTGCATTCTGTGACATCTATGAAAAGCCCTCGTTTATTTTGAAGGCTGTGCAGGATTAGGCTAACATTAAGTGGTTTGCTTATAGGCCAATTAGTTTTGAGAATTAGGTTAGACTGGGTTAATAAAGAACATACAAGTTTAGGTATGTGAAGATATGTTGGTAACATCACACACAAAAAAATTTAGGAGAAAATGACTATTTGTGCTTAAACTGCCTGCAGAATACGTATGTATGTATATGTAGCAATAATAACTGTTCTTGTCTGTGCATCCTAATTACCTTTTAGCTGTAGGTGCAGCCATTTGATTACTTGGCCTGGCTTTTCTAATGTCCTGCCCTCAGAGTGGGTTGAAGGAATAACACGAAGGGGTGAGTTATTAATGCAGCCAGAAGAAGGCAGTGCCTATTTCAGTGGTGCTGTGATTGATGTCATTTCTCAGCACTACCCAATGGACTCAGAGCTGTGGTAGTCCAAGCCCTTCCTCTTGTCTCTGCCAAAACTCAGCATCAGCTGCAGGCCAAGACAGTAATGGATGGTAACTTCAGCCCAGCAAGAGTTTTGTGCTGACTTCTTTTAGTGAGGACCACCCTGTGCAACGCATACGTGAGTGTGTAGGTTAGCAATGGTTAGCAGGAAGGTGAAGTTGTTGTCAGTGGGTAGTGATAGAACAAGAGGGAACGTTTTAAACTAAAAGGAGATTTAGATCAGATGTCAGGGAGAAATTTTTCATTGTGAGGGTGGTGAGGTCCTGGCAGAGGTTGCCTGGAGAAGCTGTGGATGCCTCATCCCTGGCAGTGATTCAAGGCCAGGTTGAATGCGGCCTTGGGCAGCCTGTTCTATTGGGTGGCAGCCCTGCCCCTGGCAGGAGATTGGAACTAGATGATCATTGAGATCCCTTGCGAGCCAAACCTTTTTATGATTCTATGAATTTGTTAGGTAAGATTTCTTTGGCTCCTTTGTTCTGAGTCCTTGGCCTTGTTTTCCTTTATCTCTGACCTCCATGGACTTGTCGTTCAGTTCTGTGCAAATAAGGTTTCTTTACATAGATCTGTGAAGAGACAACACATAATTTTGATGATCAAACAAAATTTGCAGTCATAGTTCTTTATGTGTACGTAGAGAGAGTAGGACAGATTTACAGGTCCTGGTGCAGGTGAGAGAAGAGCGTCAAAACTAAAGCCAGATTACCCCAGGCCATTGCTGGGAGTCGTGGGAAAGGTATTTTTCTTCCCTCCCTCCCTCCCTGTATTTCCTTGCCCTGAGCTTGCAGAGCAGGGCAAAGCCTTTTGGCGGATGTTGTCTTAGATCCATTCTCCCTTAGGGAGCTTTCTATCCTACGTGTGAGCAGGTGACACCACGGGTGTGGGCAGTGATTTGTGTCAGCATGCCAACACTCCCAACCTTTTTAGCAGCCCTCAGAGAGCAGATTCCCAGAAAGGGAGTGAGTGTAACATCACCTGCCCTGCTCCTTGCCGCTGCCTTCACCATCTGGCCATTGTTTGCACCACGCACCACAGGACTGATACAAAGAACTTCCCTCCATGGCAACAGGCACAGTGACCAAGGTCCGGGGTGGTTTTCTTCATCCTTGAGAATTTTTTGTATAGCTTTACATCTCCAGCTCTCAGGGTTAACTCTACTTTTCTGTACTGTATTGCCCTAGCGTCTGGCTAGTCCAGAATAACAGAAGTGAAAACTCACTGTCCCACTTCTGGCATGTGCCAAAACTTGAGGGAAGGGTGTCCGTGGCTACTCTTGCTGGCTTGGCCCTAATTCTGTACTCCATCTGGTTCCCTTAGACTGTTTTGTCCTTCCTAGGAGAGTTAAAAGTAATCTTATACGTGTCTTAACAGAAGATATCTGGTCCAAAGCAGTATGAGGCTTTTAGACTTCAGAAGGACTTTAATTGTGCTGGGGTCAGCCTTGAGGAGAATGTATGATCTGTTCCACTATGGCTAAATAGAGACCGGGGATGTGAGGCTGTTAATGGAAAAGGAGGAGAAAAGGGAAAGCAAGTTAAAAAATAATTGGGAAAGGGTTTTCCATGTTTTTCCTTCACTTTTGAAGCTCCCACCTGAAGCCTTGTAGCGTACACTGTGGGAGACAGTGTCTGCAGCAGCATGAGCTAAGTTGGTCTTTGAGAAGACATTTGAAGCCATGTCTCACTCACAGAGAAGCTGGTTATACTGGTATAGTGGTAACCTGGAGTGATTTTTCTCCCTCACAGAAACTGCAAGGAGAGAAATCTCCGAAGAATATTAATGATACTCTCAAGGAATTGTTTGGGATCATTCCTGGGGACGGGGACCCACTGCAAGAGCGGGGCACTTTCTCATGCAGACGGTGTGCCGTCGTGGGCAACTCCGGCAACCTTCGTCAGTCTCAGTATGGCCAAGATATTGACTCCCATGACTTTGTGCTCAGGTAAGCAGGCACCACTTCAGCTCCAGAGGTCTCTGTTGTTTGAAGATTCACTGCTATTTTCTGGGACAAGAGAGCAAAAAAGATTTCAAGGACTACCTAGTGAAATCGGGTGCTCAGGTTCTGTCTAAGCTACAGGAATATAAATTATGTGTGTTAAAGATACGGCTTCTTGTTTTAGTCCAGAAGGAAAACATGACCTGTCCTGGATTTAGGTATGTGTTGATACTGTAACTTATTCTGCACTGTTCAAAACTGCTTGTGTTTTAAAAAAATGCCTGAAAAAATGATAATCTTGGGTAAACATTCTCTCTCTAGCTAGGGCTGACAAATGATATTTTGCACACATAACTGACTGTATCAGATCTTTCTTTCTTGCACTTGTTCACTTCTAAGCAGTGGTAGGTTGAGAAGGCTCCTGTGCAGAGAGGAGACAGCTTAATGGCTAGAGCCACTTCATTAGGGGACGTATCAACTCTGTCTTTTGTGACAGTGAGCATTGTCTATTTTTTCCTGCTGAAAGACAAGGAGACATGAGGTAGGCAGAGAGAACCTCCCAGAAGGCAATCAAGATATATGGGCTAAGTTCACTTTGCCAAGGTTTCAGGGGGAGCTCTCTTGACCACAGTAGTCCAACACATTCTCCAACTCTACACCACAGCTGGCTGTGCAGCACAATTCAGGGAGCCTTGGGGGCAGATCAGAAGGCCTTGAATGGAGAGACTGCTACTGGAAATACAGTGTGTGAAATTACTCTCTCAGAATGTAATGTTTAGCTGGAAGCAGTTGAAAGTGAGTCAACAGAAGATCAGCGCTATTGAACTGCTAGGCCACCTTAAGCCTCTCTATTTTTGACGCCGCTTGGACACCTAGATGTGTTTGATAAATTATTTCAAGGATTGCTTCCTTCATTTGCGTGCAGCAAACAAATATCTTCCCAGAGGCAGTCAGCCAACCAGATCTTCTCATACGTGAAGGGAAGAGCCCCCCACCTTAATCCCATGGGTTGTAAATGCTTGGCAGTGGAAGTGCATTTATGCTTAACTCTTTGTTGCTTGCTTTGGAGACCACCCAATTCCTGTGTGGACTTTCTTACCTGGCCTATGTTTCCAAAATTCTTATAGAAAAGCCTGGCAGGCTTTGCTGGAAGGAAAATTGAATTTTTTTTTATAGTAATTAAGGGGATGTGTCCCCCCCTCTGTAGCTATGCATCCCTGGCAAAGGGGAAACTCTCTGTGATTTGAAATTTATCATGGCTGTCTCTGACTTCAAGAATAGAATCGTATAACCCTTAGAGTTGGAAGGGACCTTCAGAGATCACGGTCCAGTCCCCTTGCCATGAACAGGGACATCCACAGCTAGATCAGGTTGCCCAGAGCCTGATCCAGCCTCACCTTGAAAGTCTTCAGGGACAGGGCATCTGCAACTTTTTTGAGCAGCCTGTTCCAGTGCCTCACCCCCTCACTGAGAAAGAATTTTTTCTTACATGTGACTTCTAATTTAGCTGTCTCAAGCTGGATCTGAATGAATGGCACAAGGTTTTAGGATTTGTTGAAGAACCTTGTGCAGAGGAGGTGACCCATCCATGTGCTAATCCAACAAATGAAATCTCTGGTGATCTGGTAATTCACTTTCACATGCTCTGGCAATAGATCCAAGTGTAGAAAAGAGCCTGAGGTGACACCCTCCTTTCCATACACTGTATTCCGGGTCACTTTTGCTTTGCTGTCAGTTTTCTTGACTAAGTGAAATCCCAGTCCTTTCTGTTGAGACTGTGTATGATTGCTGCCTTTGTATCCATAATTAAGACACAATGCTTGGCTTTGTGTTCACAGAAAACATGCCATGTATAACGTACTTCAGATTGACTAATCTCAAGATAGAAGTGTAGGAATTCTTACTCTTTGTGTGGTATTTTTATGCATTACAGTGAGGATCCTTAAAGCTGGAAAGGAAGAGAATTCAGCAACAAGTCCACACAGGATGTTCTACCTATGTTAATAACTCCCTTTGAGGAAATTAGAAGAAATTTAACTGATTCACCTGAGGGAGCACTGCAAAATGCAACTTGGCTTAAATTTGCTAGAGTTTGCTTCCCTGTTAGCAGTGGCAACAGCAGTATGTTATCCAGCAATGTATGATGCTGACCATCATTTCCTCAGCTACATCCTTCCTTGTCCTCCTGCCAGGAGATGAGCTCCTGTCTCTACAGGAGACTTCTCTGGGCAACAGACAAACTTATTTTGCTGAGAGCTGACTTGAGAGTTTCCGTTGGTATTGTACTGTACCATGGAGATATGCAAGGCCAGCCACACCGTAGGGTTCTCTGATCTGCAGACTGGATATAAAGCAGGTATTATCAGGCTTTGAAGCTGGTTTTGTAGTGCTCCTTGTTCCCTAGATAGATGATCAAAGTTGTGAAAATGAAGGGTTTGGCAGCAGATCCTGCATTTGCCACTGAGAATTTGGTGCTTTCTCATGAAAGGACCCCAAGGAGTATTTGCTGCTTCTCATCACAAGTAGTGGTTTGTTACTTACACCCCAGACATCCAAATACACCTGTACGAAGGAGGCAAACTGTGTGAAGTTTAGTTGGGCAGTAATTTTCTCACTTGCAAGAGGTGTAATTAATATATTGATTAGGGTGAGAGGATATGTGTCCTTATTGGCCCACAGCTCTGTTGACTAGCTCTCTGCTGACCATAAAGGGGACCCAGGGACATGCTCAGAGAGACACCTTTGCAGACAAACCCAACTGTACACTAAAGCCTATCCTTTGTTTGCTTTTAATTTATGGACCGTGAAGTTCACTTAAGCTGCCTGGGGATCTCTACACCTGAAGAGCCTACATGCAGCACTCTCTTTAGCCATGGGAACTTTTTCCTGCCACTTTAAGCTAGAAAAATCACATTTGCACCTAATTCATTTCCAACTTTCTCACTCTCTTACTTCTTATTTTTGGGCTGTAGAATGAACCGGGCACCCACCATTGGTTACGAATCAGATGTTGGGAGCAAGACCACCCACCACTTTGTTTATCCTGAGAGCTACAGAGAGTTGGCAGAAAATGTGAGCATGATCGTGATCCCCTTCAAAACCCTGGACCTGCGCTGGATTGTCACCGCTCTCACCACAGGCACTATCAACTTGTAAGTAAGGGCAGTACCAAGTGGACAGGCTGAAGGATGGGTGTCTATGAGGGTCTGTGAAGCTCCCCTGTAAGTTAATCAGAAGTGGGGATTTGCCATTGTGGTCTTTTCACTCTTATAGCAGCTTAAGTACAGAATCAGGCGTTTTATAGGTTAGTCATGAGACCAGGGGTCTTAGCCACCCACACTATCCTGCTGTGACATTTTGCTGGCCAAATGATCCTCCAGCATACATTATCCCACTTGCAGAAGAGGACAAGGAGACGAGGGAATCATAGAATCATTTGAGTTGGCAGGGATCACAGAAGATCATCTAGTCCAACTCCCCTGCACTTAACAGGGACACTTGCAGTTAGGTCAAGTTACTCAGAGCCCCATCCAGCTTGACATCCACCACATCTCTGGGCGACCTGTTCTTGTGCTTCATTATCCTTATTGTAAAAGACTTTTTTTCCACATCCAGTCTAAATCACTCCTCTTTTAGTTTGAAACCATTTCCCCCTGTCCTGTCACAACAAACTCTGCTAAAGAGCAGTTCCCTTCCTTTTTATAGCCCTCCTTTAGGTTTTGAAAGGCTGCTTTCAAGTCTCTCTGGAGCCTTCTCTCCTCTAGACTCTCTCAGCCTGTCCTCATAGATTGCAGAATGTGCAGAATGCTTGTGTAAGGAAGGAAGAGCAGACACAGACCATGGTGTTTAGACATCCATCCAGAACTTCTTCCCTTGGGCATGTTGATCAGAAGCTCTATGCATTTTACCTGGTCAGAAGACACCCACTTCTCCCCAGTCTTCCCAGGAAGGTCCTGAGGGTTAAACACTTGCAACATTTCTCTGAATAGAGCCATACCCATCTGTAGGAAAGCTGGATCCATGTGAGAGCATTATTTTGCTCTGAGACTTGCTCTCAGGCTGGAGAGCCCCTTCACATTCTCTTGTTTCCTCCGCTCTTTCTCATACTCTCGCTCCTTCCCTTCTACCTGCTTCAGAGAGCAAAGCCACCATTTGAACTTTATGTCTGGTGTTATTTTAATTTCCTGCTGGGAAATTGTCTCCAGTCCAGGTGCTCTGGGACAAATCCATATCAGATTTCAAATGTACAGTGGAGGTCAGACATGTCATGGGATCAGATCTGTAGCTAATTGCAGGGCTGAGATCTGAGGGGGTCTTCAGAATGGGTTGCAGCAGAGAAGAGAGATGGAAAATGAAAACTTGGCTATACTTATCAGCTGTTACCTGAGCAGTTTTGGTCCTTTCTAGATTTTTCAGCAGAGGAAGAACAATCCTGCCTCCATTCTCAAGAAAATCAACTCTTCCTCCTTCATGTGACTCACAGCTACATGGCTAAGGACAGAGGAAGAGCTGGAAATGGCTCATCCTGCCCTGACTGCTCAATTCAGCTCCCCACTGGCTTGTTCGTGTCCTCCTTTGTCCTGGGATTCAGTGCCTGGGTCTGGCCAGAGACACAGAATCACAGAACCATGGAATGGTTTGGGTTGAAAGGGATCTTAAAGCCCACTCAGTTCCTACCCTCTGCCAGGGTCAGGGTTGCCACTCACCACATCAGGCTGCCCAGGACCCCATCCAACCTGACCTTCAACATCTCTGGGAGTGAGGCATTTGCAGCTTCTCTGGGCAGCCTGTACCAGTACCTCACTACATTGATAATGAAGAATTTCCTTCTAACATCTACCCTCATTCAGTTTGAAACCCTTGTCCTGTCACTACATGCCCCTGTAAAATGTCCCTCTTCAGATGTCCTGTAAGCCCCAGTCATCCTCATGGCCACCTCTGGACCCACTCCAAGAGGCCCACGTCCTTCTTGTGCTGGTGGCTCCTGCAGCGTTCCAGATGGAGTCTCATGAGAGCAGAGGTGGGGTCTTGCATCCACCCAAAATGGATTTTCAGAGAGAACAAACAAGTAATTGTGCCAAGTGAAGAAGCAAATCTCTCTTCACCTATCCTGGGTCTTTCAGTGGGGAGTAGTGGTGATGCAAGAGGTAGTATTTGGGTTTGGTGTAGATGAAGACAGGGAGTTACTCAGTGCATCCTTGACTAGCTTTTTCCTTCTCCTTTTCCCATTCATGCCCTGCTCCCCGAATTTGTCTCAGATAACCCTGCTGAACTTCTGCTCAGTTTTGCCACAACATCTTTGCTCTGTCAGTATGAAGGTGTCTCAGGATAGCATGGCATGTGGTGACTGACAGCCATACAGAGGAGGCAGCATTGTTTTGTGCAGCACTTGTGTGATGGCCTTAAATTAACGCATTTTACCTGGCAATAATGTGCCACAATGATGTTTGTTCTCTCTTTCTTCTTTATGAGTGCTTTCAGATTGAAGTGCATTTTTGGCAGCACTAGAATTAGAAGTGTGAACAAATTGTATGTTTTTTTCTGGATGCTTGCTAGCAGATTCTCCATTCCCATGAAATGGCTTTTCTTAATCCAGAGAATGAAATATGTGATATTTGTATCAATATCACATGATTGAGGTTATCTGCTGGATGTAAACTTTTCGATGGGACAAAAAATAGTTTTAATTCTTTTTTAAAATACTTTCCTCTTAGCAAATGCATTTTTGATTTTCTTCACTTTTCATTAGGATTCTCTTAATTAGTAACAAATGTGATTTTGTTTCTTTTTAGCTTTTTTTTTTTGTCACCAGCAGTTAGTGTGTCCAGTCATAAGTTGTCTCAAAAAAATCCATTTTCAACAGACAGTCATACTTCAGGTAAATCAATCCACTTATAGAATCAGCTAAGAAATATCACTGACCTTTTTTGCAAGGCTTAATTCTTTTATTTCGTAAGTTATATTGATTAAAAAAAGATTGAAAAACTCTGGCCTGAAGCCTGGATCCAAATCCCATCAGGAAGCAAAGGAAGGATTCCAGCTGCTTTCAGTGGCCTTTGAATGAAGCCCCTTGATACATCTTTGTCAAATACATGTCTATGCTAGGAAGAGGAGCTTGCTGGGGGCCAGTCCGTAGAGTCATTGAATCATTAAGATTGTAAAAGAACACTAAGATCATCTAGTCCAACCATCGACCATCATCCCTTGCTGCTAGCGTCACCCATCCATGTTTCCATCACTGTCACTGCTCTGTGCCCAAACTGCAAAGCCATTCCTATGTTCTGTGGAGTATTTACCTTTCAGAGGTCACAGCGAGTGGGTTGCAGTGAGAGGTAAAAGTTGAGTGAGTCCTAGCCTGGCTGGAACATATAATTGCTTAACTACTAGTCAATAACAGGAATTAGAAATCAGCACATTAAGGGAAAAATATCCCTGCTTAGTAAGTTGCAGGATATATATATTTATAATTAGATTGTATTAATAGGCTTGTAAGCAGCTGGTGTAAATCAGTATGTATTTACCACATGGAAGAAATAACAGTATTTTAAGATTTTTGCCATAGCAGGGCAATTGCATTATTAATTAGTTGGCACATGCTGCATAATAAAACCAGACAATCATAAGCACACAAATCATAGCAATACATTAAATGGAATTTTAGACCAATGGTATAAACCTCTGAGGAGGCATTAATCATAATATCAGATATAGTGTGTAAGGAAACTGCTGAGAGTACATTGTGGAAGAGAGGGAGGATCAAATAGGAATAAAACCCATCTGAAATTTGATATTTTGAAAGAGAAGAAGTGTTCAACTCCTTACTGCATGTGTGTGGCCATTATGTGTCTCACGCAGGCTGTGTCAACCAAACTCAGGTTAACAGCACTCATACTTAAAAGAAAAGGTAGGCATCACTGTTGGTTGGGCTTTTGTGCAGTGATTTATTTTCTGTGTTCCATTCAAACGAAATAATAAACTCTTAAGGCTCAAATCTGTGAGTTAGCTTGCTCACCTCCCAGCAGCATTACCATAGAATCATAGAATGGCTTGGGTTGGAATGGACCCCCAAGGATCACTACAGGCAGGCAGGCAGGGCCACCAACATCCAGATTATATTATTAATTTACTATTATTATATTATAATATAATATTTAAATTGTTTATTTTATATTTCATACTCCTTTTTTTTTTTTACTGTCCAAAATAAAAGCCAAACAGCAGATATTCCTATAATTGATGGCTTATTGATTCTTTCAGACTTCTACCACTTGATTGATGGACGTCCTATTACAGTGTAGGTCTCTAGGACTGATCTATTTGCTAAAAAATCACAAGCATTCTGGCTGCTCAGCAGCCCAGATTTTATGTAAGTTTAACAGTTGGGGTCTCCATTTGACTTCAAGCACTATGCCAGTACTCTATGCAGTTGTATGAGATTCTTCAGGACTTGGGTATTGCTTCTAAAAAAATATATCTCATATAAGCAAGACTAACTTATCACATGACAAGAGCTACAGGAGTCTTGAGGGTGGATTAGAGCTGTCTGCCAGTATTATCTTGAACACTTGTACTGGACCTGGCCACATGCCTATGAAATAGTCTCCTTGTTTCCTCTACATCACTGTCACCTTTCTGGAAAAGACTGACTGTTTATTCATGTAATAGTGAGATTTTGTCAACAAGGAAGCCCTTTCTGTCCTCTTAAGCACAGAAAGGTTTGTCAAGTTTGCTTCTCACGATCAAGGTCAGACATGGGAAACAGGTGCAGGGGCAGATTTGCTGACGGCAGACTGAGAAGTCTGCATGGGTGTCCCTTTCTCCATTAGCACTGACAAACTCTGTGCATGTCTATTGTGTCACACCTGCAGGGACTGCAACCCACCTGTCCCCTCTCCTATTACATCGAGCCCAGAGTAGACATCTCAGGTCAGAGTGCCCAAAAGTAGTTCAGGAAATGAGAACATTGCCATTTTCACCACTGGATTACCAAAAATCACACGTAAAATGTTTAGATGATGCTAATGGAAGGCTCTCAACCTCTGTGCAATAAGTATACAGGACATGTTTTGAGATACGCTCCAATTAGAAGGCCAGTTCAACGGATTTTCTCACTTGACACAACCTTGTTTCATTCAACCTTGGTTAGATTTTTTTTCAGCACTCGTGATGAGCTGTGCAGTCTCAGCATGTGCTGTTCATGGGACACAGAGCAGAAAAGAGTTTTTTGTTTCAAGACATGACTCGTGATTTCAAGCCAGTCATAAGCTGTGATTTGAAAGGTTTACACTGGGGAACTGCTGGCAGCCATCTGCATCCCCCTGGGAGGCAGGGAATAGCCTGGTGGTGAGGGGCTGTGTATTGGGATGCCCGAGTTGCAAATAACTGCTCTGCTACCACCTTCTCTGAAAATAATGCAGCAGCTACTAGTAATAGGAGGGGAAAGGTCTCCCCCTGGTGGGGAATTTCTGCCATGAAATTGCATGAAACCATGTTACCAGCGTGCAAAAGCTGCAAAAGTAATGGTCCAAGAATTAGAAGTCATGATCTCTGTGTCATAGTGACTGTGTAGTAATATGCTCTACTACATCCTTGATGTTCCAGTGTCAATAATTACCTTGAAAATTAAAAAAAAGTAATGCCTTTCTATAAGCCTTGCTTCAATAAAAGCTCAGATTATTTTTTTTCATGCTCTATTACTTAATTGCGGCCTCATTTTCCAACCACTTTCTGAACTTGTTACTTTCAAATTATTTGAATGTATTACTTTATGTGAAGTACATTCATTCTCCCTTTGGAAATACATTTTTTTATGTTGTGCTGGGTTTTCACTAACGTTGGTTGTTGTTGCTTTTGTTTTTTTTTCTTTTACCAGCACATATGTTCCTGTTCCACGGAAGATCAAAGTCAAAAAGGAAAAGGTGAGCAGTGCTCATTTGTTAATTTGTTCTGCTGGTCCATCTGTAGATCATTTGCCTCTTCAGGAGACTGCAAGAATCCAAGAAAGTCTTTAACATCCATGAAAGTAGTGACCAAAATACACTCTTTTTACAAGACTTAGATAAGCAAAAGTTTTAGTTCCTTCGTGCTGTTTAGGGATTATGCACTAAATAGTAATCAGCAAACTGACTTTTTTTCCCAAGTACGCTGTGATTTAACAGGGCAGGATTTCCAATGGAGCAAGATGACTGTTCCCATGCTGGACCTTTAGCCATCATGCACAGTCTGTTGTTGTAGCTGTATGATCTGAGGACATAAGCAAGGCAGGCTGTGTAAAGGGAAGTTAAAGACGTTTCATCTTCCACAGACTTTCCAACAACATGGAAGTCTTGTTCCAGCAACTTTTGAAGAAGCTGGTTTTCAGAGAAGCTTAGAGCTCTCAGTCTCTCAAGGAGTGGCACAGTATGTTGTCAGTCCCAGAGGATTACGATCACAAATTAGAGTGCATCCTTCATTCACCGGATTGGGTTTTGCCAAGGATTTCAGATGAGGCCTTTAACCACTATCAGTTTGTATCACTCTACTTCAACTGTGGACCTATGTGGGGTATTAAATAATCACTCAGCTCACTTCTACCTGTGGTGATGGACACATTAACTTCTGCAAAACCCTTGTGAGTTAGACTGTGGCAGGTTGTCAAAGCAGTGTCACAACTGTGTAGCACCAGCCTAGCCCTGGGCTGGGGATATTCAGGAGCTTCCCAAACGAGAGACAAGAAGTATTTCCTATCACAATGTGTGAACCTAAGCACCATTTGAGAAGCAATTACACACAGATAAAATATCAGCAATTAACCCCTGACTTTGTAAAAGAAGAAGCCCTGCAGCTAACCAGATAGCAGTGAAACACTGTCACTCTAATTCCAAACGCAGCATGGAGGGAAAAGCCTCTCTTTTCCTGATTCAGTACAAGAAGGTTGAAAACAAAGGCTCCCACCAGTCTTTGGAGTCACTGTTTCTCCAGCAAATCATACATCAGACTGTTATCTCCTGGAGAAATTATGGGGTCATCTAATGGAAACAATCATTTAGAACTGATGTATGATTTGCTGGAGAAAAAAAAAAAAGAAAAAGAAATAGAAGAACATAGAAAAATAATTTGTTTGGGAAACAGGAGAAATGCAGCTGATGCTCCCTGATAGGATTCCTGATAGTTTATACCTACCCTCGGGTTTTCTTTGACCTATAAATATAGACACCAAGACACGGTTGCCATACATTGCAGAAGATATGGATGCTGATACTGCCCCCAAATACGGCATGTAATCTTACATTTTCTTTGAAAAGGCCTCAGACTCCCCAGAGCTCTCCTGCACTACGGCAGAATGCTGCAAGGAGAGCTGAATGTCTAATTTTCTTTTTCTTGCACAGAATCATACCCATTGGTTTCAGGAGGAATTACTTGGGCTTTATGTTAGTGTGATCAAGTGGGATACTGAGTCTGACAAAGGAGTAGATATGCGCAATTGCACATAGAAAATATGGATCATGCTTAACTATGGGACTTTATGTTTCCCTTTCACTTGTTGTATGGGAACTGCTGAATCACGGCCAGAACTTGTGATTGATCACCTGAGGCGAGCAATAAGTCAGCCATGGGAGCACAGGTGAAGGCAATTCACCTGTGCTGCCAGAAGGGGTGGAGCCTGGCTGCACCTCTCCTAGACCCATTTAAGAGCTGACTACCAGGGGGAAGGATCTCTTCTGGAGATCCACTCCACTGGAGTTTCCTAAGTGAGCTCAGGATATGGGTAAGCATCCTTATCTTTTCTGTTTTCTGCTTTGGTGTAATAACTATGTAGCCAAGCTCTCTGCTATAATACAACATCTGTATGTTCATTGATTGTACACTTGTCCTTAAAGAATACTTATTATCCCTTTCTTTCCTACCCTGGTGTCATTGTAGGGATGAGATGCTACAGTTTGTTTTGTTGGTTTTTTTTTTGTTTTTTTTCCCCCCAGTGTTTTAGTAATGAATCTATCTCTCCAATTTTGCCTAGATCCTGATTTACAATCCATCTTTTATCAAATACGTCTATGAAAACTGGCTTCAGAATCATGGGAGATACCCTTCCACAGGCCTTCTTTCTGTGATATTTGCACTCCATGTATGCGATGAGGTAAAGTCTGGCTATGTGTGGATATATAGGTTTTAAATAAGATGTACCACACTGAGGTGCCAAAATCATGCCCTGACCTTTATTTGCCACCTTCTGTGCCTTTTGCTTCTTCAGATAGATTCAAAGTCCTCAGTAATACTCAGATATGCTTGGGTGACCAGTCGCTGTTTCTTTTAATGGTAGAATCATAGAATCATAAGATTAAAAAGGACCTACAAGATCATTTAGTCCAACCATCTACCCATTACTATTACTAGCCTGAGCCACTAAACCATATCTCGTAGCTCCTCATCCAGGCACCTCTTGAATACTGCCAGGGATGGCAACTCCACCACCTCCCTGGACAGCCATTCTATTGCCTGACCACTCTGAGAGAAACAGTTCTTCCTTATGACTAAGACTGATAGGGTTTCAAATGCATTTCAGAGAAATTTAACTGAGCTAAAAGGTGGTAGTCTATTTGGAATTAAAAGATGTATAAATATGGATTGTGTCTACATCTACAATTAGTTGTGTATCCATCTCATCAGTGAAAGTCCAGAGTATATTGTCTGACTTCAGGCACCTGCAGATGTTGGCAGTGCCCTGAATATGCCCTGTACTTCCAGATGACAGTTCAGAAGAGTGGGAGTCTCTTGGTCCTGTGTGATATCTGCCCTTCTTGAGTAGATGTCAAGTACTCAAGAACATCTCAAGTAGCACTTATGCTTGGGCAATTGCATTGAGGTCTTAACTATTTAGTCCGTGGAGTCAAGAGGCAGACCAACCATTTGGTAATACATCTGGGGAGCAGGATTGCTCCCTGAGCTCAAGGATTGCTGCCTAGTTCTCCAAGTGCTCAAGCACACCCATTTAGATATCTGAATCTTAAACATAATCCCACTGGAATAATTTTATTTACCAACTCCTACATAATCAGTTTGGAAAATACAAATTACTTATTTTCAAATCCTTTTCTGTTCCCAGGCTTGTGAATTTAAACAGTAAATGCCTCAGTTCCATGAGTATGAGGAAATTTCCTTGATTGGATAATATGAGGTGATGCAAGTATGAGCTTGGTAGCAAAAGGGGAAGAGAAAAAAAAAAAAAGTGCCGGCAAAATCATTGGCCTAGACACAGCTCTGCTGATTAAAGAGAGCTTGTGTCTCAGTCTTTATTGTGTCTCAGGGGTGTTGACAGTATGCTGACAGTAATACTCCTAATGATACTGGCAGAAACTGTACCATGGCAAGGCAGATAGGATGGGCAGGTTGGGTGGATATTGGTTTCTGTCAAGTAGGCAATGAGCAAACTCAGATAAGATTTGAGCTTATGACCAGAGGAGACATGCATAGCCACTGATGAGTGAGCAGCTGGGAGAGGAGAGGCCACAGGAGTATGCACAAACAAAAAGCATAACGCCCATCTGACTCTGGATCAGAAGTGACTGCGGGGCAGACACTTTGCAGAGGATTTTATTTGGAAGACAAGGACAAACTGAAGACTTTTCTACTCTTCTCTCAGCACAGCTTAGGGTGTAATGAGCATTGATTAGACCATGGGCCAGTATCCTGTGGTGGCACCATCTCAGTCAGTAGAACAACTTGGTATAGCAAAGAGGTCATCGGGTGGTGATGTCTATAGATGTACTGATAACCAAAAAAAAAAGCTTTCAATATTTCAGATGACCAGTTGCTTTCCATGCCATATCACTAGTTCTTTTATTTCCTAGGTGAATGTGTATGGTTTTGGAGCAGACAGCAGAGGACACTGGCATCACTACTGGGAAAACAACGCTTCAGCTGGGGCTTTCCGACAGACAGGTGTCCATGATGGGGATTTTGAGTTCAATGTAACTTTGACTCTTGCCTCCATTGAAAAAATAAAATTTTTCAAGGGCAGATGACCCTAGCCACAGGGACAAGTAGGGGCTGCAATTTCCAACATGCAGCAGCACAAAGCTCAGTGAAGATGATCTGGATGTCAGCCAGGTTTGAAGGTGTGAATCTGGAATGGATTCAGTGTGTCACACTGCTGCATTGCTCACCACAGGGAGCTCAGCTGAGGACCAGCTTGAATGCTGCACTTGATTTGCTATCTATAGATAGCTAGGAACTACCGATCAGTTGTGGGAATAAATGACATCCTGACTTCCTCCTTAGGCTCTCCAGATTGATTCCTGAATTACTGGTGAAAGATCTACCTGTTGCAATTTGGGGGAACTTGGGCGCAGGGACTGCTGTTTGTATGTCCGCTCTTTCCTTGAGTAAGGCAAGAAATCCTTGAAGAACATGGGAAATGTCTTCTAGGATTTGACACCTACAGTAGCTCTGAACATCATAGTAAGAATTACCTCAAAGTAATGAATTCAGTTCTGCTGTTAATCTTTTCAAATTCTCTTCTGTTTCCTCTTCTGGTTTCATGCACTATAAAGCAAAAACGTGATGAAGTTGCCTGGAGTAGTAACTGTTTCTACCATAGCCACATTTTGCATTGATGGCATCTAGGAAACGCAGATCAAATCACCTATGATCATATCTTATTTATTATCGCTTCCTATACAGCCATAGTAAAAAAAAAAAAAAAAAAAAAAAAAAAATATTGAAAACTCCAGAAAAAAAGAATAAAAATAAAAGAAAAACTAAGGCCTTTTTAGCCTGTTTAACTGTCTTGTTTAGTTATACATAACTTTTTAAATTTTTTTGTGAAAATTACTCCAAAATGCTTATTTTTATTTAATCAGTTTAAGGTGGAAAGTGGACTGTTTTCTCTTTCAGTCGTTTACATGTGCCTTTTATATTGTGCAAAGATTTGATTTTTTTTTTTTAATGGTGACAAATGGTATTTTTTTCTCTTTTTTTTTTTTTTTTTAATAAAGGGGAAGGAAATTAACCAAAGTGTAGCTTCCAAGTGGTATACTTTTGTAGTTGAAACTAGGAATAGTATCTCCTATATTGTACTTAAGCATACACAAACAAGGCTAATTTTTAAAGGTAGCTTTTACCTTTTTTATGGGAAAATATCCAAATGTTCCAAGGAATCTTTTCCTCTTATTTTTTTACAAATTTAAAAGTGGTATCTCTTTACAACGTCTACATTTGAAATGCAAGAGATAGCATGGGTTGGAATATAAGATAGTGACACAGTAGTGATGAATCCCTTGCACAGTAGCAACATCTATAAAGACATGATCTACGCAAACTGATCCTACAGTGTAAGCCAGACTATGTGCGTTGCTCAAGAGTGAATGCATTATTGGCAGAGCTTCTAGACAAGGAGAGGAGGGAAGTGACAGTGGCGATTTTACATCTGCAGATTTGTCTGGATTCAAAGAATGAAGTTCAGGTTTTCAAGAGTGGAGAACTGTGGGTTTTGCTTCCCAAAATAATGAAAATAGAACTTACGGATTGTTGACCAATTTTCAGCTCTGCTGAAACCAATGGAGTTCTTGCCACAGACTTCAATGGACTTCAGATCGGGCCTGGAAAAAAAAAGTGTCTTTCATTTCTAATGGATTACAGTGTTTGGGATTTGAGGTAATTCAGAAATTGTATCTAAATGACCTGTCTTTTGTGCACCAGTTGCCACAACATGTCCTAGTGGATAGGCATTTTGGTGTGAGCTCAGTGAAAGCCTAGCCCTGCAACTGGCGATGTGCTTCAGTCCAAGATTTGTCCCCCCTGGCCGGCTTTTAATAGTGTGCTCCCCTCCAAGGCAGCAGTTCATGGCATAATGACACAGTCAGATGGAATATACGTGTTTCACCAAGATGAACTCCTTTACCCACATGACTATTACTGGGCTTAAAGCATGAAAGGAGCTGTGGATGCCAAACAAGGAACTAAACTGTCTTTGTTGTACACATATAACTCTTCAGTTTAGCAATAGGGAAAGGGCTGGATTTTCAAATCTTCATTATGAGACCTGTTCATGATCCTTATGTCAAGAAGTCCTCTCCCAGCATGTTGGCCATTACAACTACTCAGCTGCGTGTCACAGGTGGAGCAAATTCAATGTGCTTGATGTTTCTACCTGAATCTTGTTTATTTTAATAATTTCCACTATTTAAATTGTTAATATGCTTCTGGAAAGATGTCACACTAATATTAGTCAAGCAAAGAAACTTTAAGAGGAAAAAATTCCTATGGAACACTCCAACATTATCTTCACCCTCTGACTGGATTCTGGAGATTATTTTTAAATCATCAGTTTGAAATATGACAATTTATTTTCTCATTGTTTTCTTCTCTCAGATGTCAGTAATGGGAACATTTCATTACTATTCCAGTCATTTTCAGAAAGGTATGGAAGAGAGTTGTGGCTTGGTACTATTTCCCATTGATTATTTTACTACAAGTGGCAGCTTGCAGTCAAGAAAAGTGATATTAAAAAAAAAAAAATCAGCTATCTTCTAGCCCGTATTATTTTAAAAAGTTTCCTGTTGCTGCTCAATTAAATTTCCAACTTTTCCCTGGATATTCTGCTTCTGACAGCACATACAAAGCTCTTGGCTCGTACTGTTCTGGATAGTTTTAAAGTCTTCATGTGACAACCTGCAATTTGCGTTTTTCTTGCCAACTGCAGGTAGTAATATGTACCACTGAGGTCCATTTTTCAGAGCAGGAGGAGAGCAGAGGGTGGACCTTACAAGCTGTAGGATGAAGGATAGTCCACACCATTGCATTTCTGTTCCAGAGGAACTTTCTGTTGAGTCCTGTATGTGACTGACTGATCATCATTCAAATGCCTTCGGAATAAAGAGGTACCAACAGATGATGCTGGAAGAAGAATTCATTCCCACTGTCAATGGAAGACTGTCTGTCTTTCTGCTATAAATTTTCTAGTTTTATTTTGTTTAAAAGAAGTTGCTAAATCAACATGTCGAGACATCAAACTCTTGAACTGTGTTTACCACCCCTGAAAATTCTCTGAAGCACTCCTTGAGTGTGTTGTGTTCTTAACCAAAGCCAAATGTCTTGAGCACTTTTTTTCTCTCATGAACACATTTTCTTCCAACTTTTTCTGGCTACATAATTGAATATGATAATCATTTTCTTGTTGTTTTGTTTCGTTTGCTGTGTTGGTGGGCAGTCTCAATCATTCTTTGATGTTTTATTTATTTAATTTTTCAGTATGATATGAATCAAAATAAATTTTTTACTGTTATCAAGTCAAAGGTGTTTGTCTGTACTTTATCTTTTTCCCACAGTATTTCCGTTAGTTCCTAAGACCTCCTCTGACCTGTAACAGTGCAAGATGGAAGCATTCCATCTTCTCTTGACACAGTTTTCTTCTCCCATGAAGAAAACTACTACAGTCATGATGTTTGCAAATCGTTCCTCACTCCCAGAGTAAAGTTGAAAACAGCAAAACTTCAAGGTTTTGAATTGAAGGTTCCCACATTCTTCAGCAAGTTTAGCATTCTGAATCCTAAATTCCCCTGAATGGCTTCCTAATGTGCAAGAAGCTGCATTTGGGTCTCCCACACTGACCTGTAGGTAAAGCTCACTTCTCAATCTCCTTTAGGTATCTCTAGGTCTTACATCCACCTGATGCCAGTCCTTCAGTAACTCAGTAATTTCCTGATTCCTCCTCTCCAACTGTCCCCACAGTCACTCACAGAATAGGCTGTTCCTTAGCAGAAGGTCTAACAGCCATCAAATGATAACTAGGCTCCCAACCTGTGATAGCAAAATCCTTTGCCTGTGGCTCTTACTTAGCTTGGCCTCACACCATGCTAAAGGTTGATGCTGCTGAGGGAAGTTACTGAGATTAGAGGTTCTCTATTGGCCAGCCTCTAAACCCATATGAAACCTACCAACACCAGCATAAAGTTTCTGGAATTTTAACTCTAAGTGCTTCTTTATGTCACCGTTACTCAAACTTTAAAGCTGTTGGGAGCTTTTAAGCAAAAAACTGCAATGGTAAAGCAGTTGTCAGTGTGGCTAGTCTTGTCTTTCAGGAGTATCTTGAAAATTAATGTATCTATCTAGCCTGCTGAAAAGGAGAACAGTCCCACCATTAACTAACCAAATGTGTGAGGTGGGGTCTCACAACCACTGCAGACCTCTCTCCAAACACATAGGCATAGCATACCCAAACGTGTAGGGATGTGCCTTTGGTCTGTTGGAGTCCACAATTAGGTGGAAGGATCTGCTCGTGCATTTGGCACCATATTAATGCCTGCTTCTGAATACCACATTGTTCTTAACGGATTTCATTTGTGCTTGGGTTTTGCTGGCAGCAAAATTACTCTGAAGGGTAGAAGGAGGTGCCATCAGAGAATGACAGAATTGTAAGGATTGATGAGATCCCTTCTTAGTCTTCTCCGGTCTGAACAGTCCCAGGTCTCAGCCTTCCTCCTCTGTCATACTTAGCAAGGCAAAATAAAATGAGGACAGCTTGCCATTCAAAACCATGCTTCATGTCCACTCACAAGAAGTACACTGAAATGCAGATTCCATGCCTAAAGTGATTTTGTCTGGAGGATAATTTATCTTAAGTATACAATCTAAAGACTCCAGGGAACAGTAAGGTATGTAGCAGCAACAAGAGCAACATCTAGACAGATGGACCAACTACAGGAGTTGGACAAAGGCTTTTGTTTATACAATCAACTGAAGAAACAGCTACCCGCAAAGGCAAAATATGGCTTCAGTTCATGGCATGGATTTCTCTGATGGCTCATACTGAGGACAGCAATTAAAGCAAACCAATGAAATAAGGAGGACTCTCTTGCCACCTTTAAAATGCATTCTCACTTGTCTCTCCTGCACTTTCAGTGAGCAGATCTCATTGTTTTCTTATCTTCAGGCAATGTGAAATAAAACACATTTCCCTCAGTGGAAAGTTCTCCAAGGTTAGGTTATTTTATGAGGAGGTAAATGTCAATGGTTTAATTTTCTCCTATCGGAAATGTTGCACGTTGTTTTACTCCTTAGTTTCTAAGGCAACATTTGGCTGGCAGATTATAAATATATTCATATAGGAATTTGGCTGGACCTGTGACACTGACACTCCTACTAAGACGTAACATTTCCTAGACCTGTTACTTTTTCCACATGATCAAATATTCCAGTGTCACATAGCAGGCCCATAGCTGTGCTGTCAGCTGCCTCCCTGTCCACCCAGACACTAAATCAGCAAGAAAATCATCCTGCCCTATGCCACCAACGCTATGTCCCACAAGCTGTGTTCCTCCTGTGAAGTCCAAGCCAAGTGCCAACATCAAGGAACACTTAAAGCAGCTTCTCCCCATCTACTTTCGTTGTGTTCTGATCCTGTTTCTCCTTTGGGTGCTGGAAGACTTGTTAGAATGCATCCTCGTGCTCAGACATCAGAGGGTGTGTATGGGTGAGCAAGGGCCCCAGGAGGCTGATGAAGCACAGAGTTTCTGGCTGTGGAATCACAGTCATGGGAGTGGCTGATGACCAGCGGTTCATCAGTGGGGATTTTGGAGAGTTGTCTGGCTGACAGACCATGTCATTGAGGGTTTAATTTGAATAGGTAGACAGGGAAATAGAAATAAATAGAAGGTCAATAAATAAAATTAGCAGAACCTCAGAAAACCTTCAGAAACAAAAACATTTTAACCATTTGTTTTGGTCAGTCAAAGTTGGTAGGCCAGGAGAGAATTAGACTGCTCCTGGCTTTTGGGCAGTGCATGTTGTTGGAGGTTGACCGTGGGTAGCAGCCAAGCATCCACACATCTGCTCCCTCCTACCAGTGAGATGCATGCTAGAACAGAAAGAGCAAAAGAGAGAAAACTCATGGGCTATGATTAAAGTTTAATCTGTTAAAAGAAGCAGAAATCCAAGCCATGCAAAGGTGGTCACTCAGCATCTCATGCCAGCAGACCAATACCCAGCCAGTGTCCAAGCAACAGCCACCTCAGAAGACAACCCTCCATCTCAGCTTATTGCTGAGGTTGATATTATATGGGATGGAATAACTACTGGCCTGCCCTGGCTGTGTCCCCTCCCAACTCAGTCTCCTTGCTGAGAGGCACAGCAAGAAACAGAAAAGGCTTTGATGCCATGCAAGCACTGTTCAGCAGCAGCCAAAACACTGGTGCTCTATCAACACTCATAGCCATGATTGCATAGCACAGCACTATATAAGCTGCTATGAACAAAGTTGACTCCAACCCAATCAAGCCTTAAGGTTAAAATGGACTCAAGGGTTGTAAAGACCTTTCCAGAAGTCTGAGAGAAGGTATTATCGATAACACGTGAGAGAAACCAAGTCAAAACTGCATCAAGCTAACTCAATTACAACTTATTCCTAATTACTTATCCCACAGATCACCCACTGGAATCAGGTGAAATAACTGCTCATCACTAACAGGAATGACATGATCCAAACTGGAAAGAACTGGGAGTTTCATCAGGAGGAGTGCAACCAGGGGCACTTTGTATGCTCTTGCTGAAGTGCTTCTGAAGTTGCAGTGAAATCACTGGTGGCAATTTAATTCTTGTTGAGAGTTTGAGCTTGAGCTTGTGAGAGCTGGAATAATTTTTAAACCACCATTTCCAAAAGCCATGGGCAAGAAGAAATCACTGTTCAATGTGACTGTGTGTGTGGTGTTTCCTTCCCTCCCTGCACTGGTGCAACCTCCTCCCTAAAAGCGTGTGCCACTGCAGCAGTGATAGCGTTCCCCACAGATGCTATTCCTCAAGAACCAAAGGAATTCACAGCTGGTTGCAAGCCTGGCCCATAGCTGCATGACTTCATAGAAGCGGGGAGACCCAACGGCATAAGTTAATAAAGATAAAATGTTGTCTTTATTTCCTATCATAAACAAAGGAATGGAAAACATGAGCAAGCACTCATGCAGGTTAATGAGTTTCTGAGCAGTGAAATGTGATTAACTCATTTCAGTCAGAGACAGAGGTCTCAGCACCTCATTAGCTCTTTCATTAACAGTTACAGCTAATATCTGATTAGCATCTCAGTTTAGCCTGTAATGAGTTCTTCATCTTAATGAGGAAGGAGTTTTCCACTGGGTGATGGTGAAAGGAAAAGATAGGAAAGGAGCCCTCTCCTTGCTGTGCTAAGGAGACACCCTGACATCTTCTTCACTAGTCCATCTGTTCTCCCTTTGCCCTTGTCACTGTCCATACACTGACAGAGACGTGTGTATGATGTGCCAAGAGCAAGCCCAAGGGAGAAGACCCAGTTCTGGCACCTGAAGAAGAAATCAGCCGAAGTCAGAACAGTCAGGACAGTTCAGGAGGTACTATCTTCCTCCTTGGCTAAATGGAGGCAGTAAGTGACCAGAGGTGTACAAAGAAGGCAGAAGAAAAATTGGGTAAAGATATGAAGCTACAGCTGCTTTCCTATGGAGAGTTCCACATCACACAGTGATTTTTTTCCAGTAAGTTATTTTATTTCCCCACTAGAGAGTGCTATTTTTCCATTCCCAGGAGTAGTAGAGTGGCTTCTAGAGAGCTAAGCTCGTTCGTAGCATCGAGGCTGTGATTCATTTACTAGATCTTTCTCTTCAGTCTGTGGTGTCTCTGAGAACTGAATGCAGGAGCACGCTGGCAATGAAAGGGACTGGGGAATGCTACAGGCAGGAGTCCTGCAAGGCTCCACACTGTGAGGGTTCACATCAGTGTAGTTGTCTGTGCAGTTTTTCTTTTATGCTCTGAGAGGAGACAACGCACCCAATTATGCATTTGTTGTCTTTAGAAATGATCGTCACTGCAAAAAAAGGAAATTATTTTGCCTTTTAAATTTAATTTCCTGACCACAGGCAAATATTTGGCATTCCTGGTGTTGTAGCAATGCTCAAATCTTTTTAATTGGAGATCTAAAAGACTTTATTTATAGCAGATAACTGCAGACATAAGGGCAGCTTGCTTGTTTCTAACAAGGCTTGTATGCTATGCTACCAATATAATCAACTTGTGTGGTTTGGGATCTTTTTGTTCCCAGGCACAGTAGCCACATGTTAAATGAGAGGCAAATATATTGCAAAAAGCAATCAATGTCACAAATTAATTAGTAGGTTCAGTGAAAGCAGAAATCCTATCTGGCCCTAGCTGTGCCCTAAAGCCAAGGGATCAGGGAGCATGGGTGGAGCAGCACGGCCCACTTGGCAGAGCACCCACAAGGACCCAGCACTCCTGGCTCCTGCCTCGATGGCTCTGCTGGTGACCACACTAATTCCCATCGGTGTCTGTTGGTGCAGATGTAAGAGCATCTATCCTGGGATGGCACTTGTTGGGGCATGCTGGCATCACTCATTCTGCCCCTGCTGGGGTATGGAGCTGTGTCCCATCCACCTTCTAGGAGGGGATAGTTGTGCCAATCCCAAGAGACCCACAGAACAGTAACTTACTGCAGCATTCAGAGACGCAGGTGCCTCATTTCCAGAAGTGTTCAAGGCCAGGTTGCGTGGGGCTGTGAGCAACCTGATGGACTGAGAGATGCCTGTGGCAGAGTTGGGCTAGATGATGTTTAAGGGTTCTTTCTAATGCAAACCACTCTCTGATTACAATGTGATACAGAGTTCACCAGCCTGACTTGCAGATGATCCAGTCACTGTTGCCTGTTGTTGGACATTAGGACATGAGAGTAAACTTCCTCACTAGGAGGATGAGAAGGATCAAACAGAAAATTGATGGGATATCTGTTGCTGGAAAGCTGGATAGACAAAACCATGACTGGTCTGATGCAGCACTGGGGCTTGCCACTGAGATTAGAGATCTTCAGGGAATCCTTCCAGGCTATGCTTCTAGGAAATTCTCGTGAGCATGCAGAATTTTTCTCTTAATTTGCAAGACTGAGTCTGTATTTGGATAGGTTGCCTGTTCAAGGATGGGATAGCTTTGTTGAACCAAAGACACCAAGAGTTTTGAACAGAAGATAAAAACTTTTCCCTAAACAAACCAAGCTCATCAGCTTTGCATACCTGTGTAGGGATGGATAGCTATTAGTGTAAGGATGGAGGCAATACATTATTAGCTGGTGATCTTCTCAGTAGGTGGACAACAGCTCCTTTTCTCAGAGGTCAAAGCAATCACATCCATTTACACCAGCCAAAAGCAACACATTGCCATTTTTTATTTTTTATTTTTTATTTTGTCATTGTCTGAACTCTATAAATTTAACTTTCTGAATGTTAATTTGTGGATTAATGGAAATGCCATTTCTGGAAGTACCATGCCCTGGCATCCTCTCCATTCATCCCTTTGAGGTTGTCTTTTATCATGTCTCTGTATATTGCTTAGCATGGGAGGAGATGGGGATGATCAGTTTTGATCTGTTCAAGCATCCAGCAAAGCCTGTCTGCCAGTCAAACATTTTGCTGACTGTTAACATGTTCCTAAAATTCGTATCATTTACATGTTATGCAGCAGGGCAACAGGTTGTCCATAATATGATAGATGAAAAAACTATTTTCCTTCTCATTGTTAAAGTAGGTGTGTCCTAGATTTTCTGTAATACAGACACGTGCAAAGACATATATATGCATTTATGCAATGTCTGATGTATACTTATCCTTCATTAGTTTTTTTTTGTTTGTTTTTAATATGTTGTCCCAATCTTGGTTTTCACCCATAATTTTAGGATTTTGGAAGATTTTTTAAAGCTAGAAGAAAATATCATATATCTGCTTTTACAACAGGATAAAACGCACTCAGGCAAAGAGAAAATTTTCCTTGGGAAAATTAATCATTTCTAAGGTCTTATTCCCTTTTGAATAAGGGAATTGAATCCTCATTTGTGAAGGAGAAGTGCAGAAGGCTGCTTCACAGATTTCACGCTACAATAATTCACTCCTGCTCTGTAGAGCAGGCATTAAAAATTATCCAAAAGACATTTCCAAATCTTACCTTGGCTGGACTGTGTCCTTCTCACAGTTACAGATTCTTAGAGCTGATATAACATGTGAATACTTTGCCTTCAGGAAGCAATCACCCTGCAATTCAAGCCTTTCTATTGAAAATTCATATCAACATCTCCAGTGACATCAGGCTAAAGCTGCTTATGTGAACTTGGCCTGATCCTGTGTTGGCCTGAATTAATTTTAGAACATGGCACGGAGACTGCTGAAGTCTCTTGGAAATCTTTGCATTTTCTGTAGTGTGTTTGGATTAGCACTGAAGGGTTTGTGCCAGCAAACAGAACAGTTCACAGAATTCCCCTGGCACTGGTACAGTCAGTGCCACATACCAAATACTGCCTGGTGGGAACAGTCCCTGGGAAGTGCTATGATGGGACAAGGAGAAATGGTTTCAAACTGAAAGAGGGGAGATTTTAATTAGAAATGAGGAAAAGGTTTTTACAATAAAGGTGGTGAGGCACTGGAACAGCTTGCCCAGAGATGTGGTGGATGCCTCATCCCTGGGGATATTCAAGATCAGGCTGGTTGGAGCTGTGAGCAACCTGCTATAGCTGTAGGTGTCCCTGTTAATTGCAGGAGAGTTGGACTAGATGATCTTTTGTGATACCTTCCAACTCAAACGATTCTAAGATCTTATGATTCTATGCCTGGACACAGTGCTGGTTGTCCCCTGCCAGAACTGACTGAACAACAGGAGCAGATGTGGGACAGAGCCTTAGTCTGTGCTTTGTTTTGTTTATAAGTATGGGCCCAACACAGTCAAATACTGAGCTTTCCAGAGCAATGGAAAAGGCTACTGTGCAGCAAGCAGGCGAAGCCTCCCTGTGTTTCTTGCTCTCACCTGCACCATTCCTCCCCTCAGCACAGCAGGTTCCAACCAGTTTCTGTTAGATTTGGCTCAGAGATCAGGTTTTGCATTTCTCCTCTTCTATACTAGCATAAGTGATGACAATCAAAGTGCACATGTGTTTGTTTTTCCACTGGAGAGCTGGACTGGAACAATAGCAAGCAATTTATGCTATATATTGTGGAGAAAAAAAGACTCCATGAAATCAGACCCTAACAAAATAGGAATGAGTTAGGGAAGATACAGTGCATGGATTAAGTACAGTACTTGAATGATACAGTACTGGGACTGATTCTGTTTAATATCCTCATCAGTGACATCAACAGTGGGACTGAGTGCACCCTCACTAAGTTTGCAGACGACACCAAGCTGTGGGATGTGGCCAACATGCCCAAGAGACAAGATGTCATACAGAGGGACCTAGACAGTTTTGAGCAGTGGGCCCAGGAGAACTTCATGAGGTTCTACAAAGCCAAATGCAAGTTCTTGGTTCTTTTCACAGCATGTTTAGCTGTAGTAAGACAGCTCTAACATAGTTTGGAGAAAGGAAGGGCAGAGACCTCAAGTACCCCATCCTATCCATGATTCCATCCATATGTAAATCCATGGCCAATATCAGCCTGACCTCAGGAGGAAGCAATCTGTGCTCCATCTTCTCCCTTCATCTTCTCTTTCTCCTGATCTCCACTATGGTCAGACCTGTAAGCTGTCTTATTGCTGACCCTGACTTGAGAGGACATAGTGAACTGAAAGCTGGAAAATACCCTGCTCCATTCCCTGCCACTTGCTCTGTGCAGTAGCCTCAGGAAAGGCTCTCGCTCATCAATTTGTTATTGATCTACAGCAGCTGTAATTGCAGAGATGGAAGCTGCAATTAGAGCAGTGAGAACAACATAATATGTTACTCCGAGGTTGTGGTTACCAGAGGAAGCACATCTCCCACATGGAAGCAGGCGAGATGGTCTAGAGGCCATGTGGTCAGAAACAGTATGTTCAACAACCCATTTCCCATATAGCAAATCATGACTGATATGCCATTTTCCTCATCCCATACCTTGGTATGTGGGTGTCCCATCCCATTTCTCTTGCACAAAATTAAGAAATCCTTTGAGCTGCTGAGGTCTGAGTGAAAGCCTGGAGGACTAAAAATCTCTGACATTCACATGACATTTAGACAAGAACCTGCTTATCTATGAAGACTTCGCTGACCATGAGATGACCTGGGCAGTCAGAGTGTCATAGAATCACAGAATTACAGAATGGCTTGAGTTGGAAGGGACCCTGATGATCAATGAGATGAAACGCTCATGCCATAGGGGTGTTTTAATAACAACAAAAAAACAACAGCAATGGTAAAAAAATGATAAAACAGTATATACAAAAAGAAAACCATGTGTTACAGCACTTGGTATAGCCCCAGCTGCTGTATCACTTGGAAAACTATTTTATCTCCATCTCTATCCAGGTAGAGCCTGATTTGGTACAAGACAGCAGGACTGAAGGAAAAGAAGTGAAAAAGAGAGGGAGAAAGTCTGTCCCTCTCAACAGCCAAGAGCTGTCAGATTGTATTCCTCGTTTTGTGTATTTCCACAAGCAAGGACTTGAAACAAGGGCAAATCGCAGTGACCACTGTTTGTAAAGAGCCCAGATCTCTTCTTTTCCTAGTAAATGCATGCTTGAGCTAGCACTGCTCTGGTTTGGTTGTTCCAAGGACCTATGGGGGCCAGCAGTAATTGAACTGGAGTATGGTCACAAGCATAATTAACAGATCATACAATCATGCTTCCAGCACACAAACCTCTCCAGCTCTTCATGATCTTGTCCCAGAATGGTAAACAAAGACATAAGACATATGTACAGCCCCATTTGTCATGTCCCTGACCTGCATTTTGATCTTGATCCTCATCTCTTCTCTGCTGAAAGCTAATGAAATTCCAGTATGTGCTTGTTCTGGTTTTCCTCCAAACCCCTGCTCCCTTTTCTGAGATGTCCTGAAAATAATTCAGTTAGCAGGAAAATAAACAGGACATTACTCCTGATGGTTTTCAATTGTATTTTCTCTTTCCCTGATGTCAGCCTTTGGAAGAGGTGGGTGGGGGAAGAGGAACTGAGAGCCATCAGAGAAGATTTTCTGGCACCAGTGAGCAACCTGTGTGCTGCCAAACTCTTCACTATTGTTCAGCGTGCACCCTGCTGTTTGCCTGAGCCCTGAATAATAGAGCCTTACTGTGAGACTGTTAAAGAAAAAAATTAAAGTTGAGCACAGAGAAGGCAGGTGAAGCAGCAGAATGAACTGGTCCCAGCAAATGCACATTTTTGCCTTATCTGACAGCTAATAGTGATGACAAAGCATAGGTGTTTTTTAATAGCTGTTGCTTTTTGTTTAGTATTGAGAAGCAATTGGACAACACTCTCAGACATAAAGTTTGAATTTTCAGTGAGCTTGTGTGGAGCGAGAAGTTGGACTTGATGATCCTTTAGGGTCCCTTCCAGCTTGGCACATTCTGTGGTTCTGTGTCTCTAAAAGTGAAGGGTCAGGAGCACAAGTCTTATGATGAGTGGCTGAGGGAACTGGGATTGTTCTGTCTGGAGAAAAGGAGGCTCAGGGGTTACTGCTCTCTACGACTCCCTTAATTAAGGCTGCAGTAGGGTAGGTGTTGGCCTTTTTTTGCAGACAACAGCAACAGGACAAGCGGGAATGGACTGAAGTTGCACCAGGAGAGGTTCAGGTTGGATATTAGGAAGAATTTCTTCTCAGAAAGAGTGATAAGGTATTGGAACAGGTGGTGGAATCACTGTCTTTGGAGAGCTATGTAGATGTGGCACTAAGGGATATGGTTTGGTGGGCACAGTGGTGATGGGTAGACGGTTGGACTAGATGATCTTAATGGTCTTTTCCAACCTTAATGATTCTATGATTCTAAGTATTAATAGAGACTGAGAAGTAAGATAAATTCCAAAGCGGACTTGCATCCTTTCAGATTTCATTCACAGGGTAGACTCTAATCCTGGAGACACAGGTGACCTCTGTCCCTGGTGATAATGGGGACCTCCGGGGCTCTGTTCACCACTGTCCATCATCCATACTCATTCTGTGGGGTTCTGGGTCCCACCAGCATAGGATGGTGTCCTGTTCGTTTAGCAAGCCTGTGTCCATATGTATTGATGATACTGAGAGTTCCTGCTATGAGAAAAACAAAGATTAGGGCATTGCAGTTCCTTGCCAGAGTAATTTTTTTTAAGCACATCCTATATAAGTTAAAATGCATTATTAATCTTTAGAAAGACTTTCTCTGCACCACAAGACAGAGCTGTCCCACTGCATTCACACCACATTTTCAGGGGGTTCATCAGATGCCTAGAAGAGCTCAGAGTATACCAGCCGCTGTAAAGGATAACCAGTTTCTGAGGCTGCTCAGCTGAATCTCTCCGGCTGGACCAGGCTCTCAGCAACCTGGCTGAGCTGTAGATGTCCCTGTTCATTGCAGGGGAGCTGGACTAGATGACCTTTAAAGATCCCTTCCAAGTCAAACGGCTCTATGATTCTATTATGTTAATCATAGTGAAAATCACTATCCTGCTTCTCAATATGCAGATAGCAATCAGCACGCTCTCAGTTAAACCAAGTGACAGGCTGCAATAACAGGTGACATTAGGAAGGACATCAGGAGTATTGCTTGAGGCAACACTCCAGACCGGATGGAGTTGGTTGAGCAGGAGAGCAAGCAGATGTAAGAACTCCAGATGGAAGAGGCATAAGAAGACATCTGAAATCACCCTTTGTCCTTCTTTCTTAAAAATGAGTACCAGCCTGTTCAACATCCTGCTGTATTGCTTTACGAGGTGTGATTGCTCTCAAAATATCTGAGCCTCCCCTTTTCAGTCCAGATATCAACCTAGACCACTAGTCATAGTGTTTCTGACCGAAGGCTCAGTTGTCCGGCATCCCATCTGCGGTGAATGCCCTGGAGCAGATGCTTGAGGAGCATTCCTTCCCTTTCAGCCTCTGGCAGCTGGCACACTGAGGAGGAAGTTATATTCAACCTGTCCTGTCCCACATATGTTTCTTTTGCTTTTTTTTGACTCGTCTGTCCAGCACTGCAGGCATTCAAACAGGTCTGAATTCTTCCCATCAGTAGAGGGCAGTACAGTCTCAACTGTCCCAGTGCAGGGATGTGTTGCAAGAGCGGTTGAGTGTTTAATTAAAGGTTGAGCCCTTTTTGGCACAGCTTTGTGCTTTGGTCTCCTGGTAAACCAACTTAAGAACTTCGCGGGTTACAAAAGCCAGGAGTTAATCAGTAACTCAGACTTTTATCACGTGCACATTTAGCTATTTAGTCCTCCCTTGTAATACCTGCCTTTTTTTGTTTGGTTGTTTTTTTTGGTTAAAATTTCCAATTTAATGAGTAACTATAATGTGAAGGAGATGACATGCGCTTGTTCTCCCAACATACAGGAACTTTTTCACTGGTGGCCATTTTAACTGTAAGTAACTGTATCCCAAATTCACTGCCATACAGAAATGAAAATCGGACTGTTTACAGAGGTAGAAAAAAAAAAGAAAGTATTCCCTTAAGGACACCTTAGTCCCTCCTGCAATGTCACCTGGCATGGTTCCCAGCTTCATGCTGTTTTGCAGGCTCATTTATCTATGTACATCCCTTCTATGTACTCCCAACATCTCTTCCTATCTTTTCCTTCCCACCTATATTCACAGAACTACAGGAAAGAAAAAAAGAACAAACAAACAAACAAAAAAACCGTGAAGCAGAAGAGATCTTGGGAATTTATTTGGTCTGGGGATTTACCTTCCCCCTGCTCTATCCCAGTGCATCCATTTACCAAGAGAAGAGCAAGGAAGTGAGCCAACTTTGTTGTACAGTGTGCTTTGGATTAGGTACCTTCTGTAGGGGAGGACTCCAAGTTTTGCCATTGCTACCTGTGGGAATGTGGACAAGCCAACAGCTCTGCCTGTTCGTGGATAACCTAAAGTAGAATTGTACCAATCAGAATATCCCAATTTAGAAGAGGCTCATAAGGATCATTGTGTCCAACTCCTAGTGTCTGCCTTTGAGCTCTGGGATGTTTCATCATCTGAGTATGAGCTGTTTTGACATCCGTAAGAGTGTTATTAAGACAATATAAACTACTACTATCATTCTATGCAATTCTTCCTGTACATGGGATGTGCTGATTTCTCTGTGCCAAATTCCCACCTGATCACTCCAACTTTTCCTCTTACATTTCTCACCACATTTGGTTTCCTTTGACAGAATCACAGAATGCCTTGGGTTGGAAGGGAGCTCAAGGATCATCAAGTTCCAACCCCCCTGCCACAGGCAGAGCAGCCAGCCACTAGATCAACTACTAGATCAGATTGCCCAGGGCCCCATCCAACCTGGCCTTGAACACCTCCAGGGATGGGGCATCCACAACCTCTCTGGACAACCTGTGCCAGCAATTCACCACCCTCCCAGTAAAGAACTTCCCCCTGACATCTAATCTTTTCTCTGTGTGTGCTCAAAACACAGCTCTTAAAATGACTGTTGAGAAAGTTCATGGTACTAAAACTTTGTACATATTCGTAATACAGCCACTACTGATAACAACATACCTTCTGAGATTTAACCCCTTTTTTCCCAGGAGAACCAGTACAGATGCTTACTGTCATTTTTTTCCATATTCCCAGACAGGGCTCTTTGCCCCCAAAGCGTCTCCTTACTCACATCACCTCCAGCAGAGAGACAGGCTGTGAAGATGAGCAAAGTGAATGAAGGCAGAAACATTTCTGCGGTCTTTATTCCTGGTGACACTGGCTGAGTCTGAAAGCACACGGCTGGATGTCAACAGCCCGGGCAGAGTTTGAAGAAGCGGCACCGTGAAAGGAGGGGTGAATTAATGGATGTGTTCTTCCTGTAAACTGAAAATTGAAAGTGCCTGACCACAGACAGCCAGAAGAAACAAATCCAGAGCTCTCTAGGACAAATTTTATGGTTGCTTTTGACAAAAGAAATTCTTTCAACCTGGCAATGATGTCATTAACTTCCCAGCATTGATTCTGAAATTCTCCTCTCTTTTTTAGACTGTGTTAAACACTAATTAAACCCACTTATTGCAAAAACAGCCTCAGGTTCATAGTGCTATTTATTAAACTCCTTAATGAGACGAGAGGGAAAAATAGTTTTATGCTATATCAATTTTTAATTAACACTGTCAGTTTTGTGCAGTCAGCATTGCCAGATGCCTGGGAGAGCAATCCAAAGAGTGAAAAAGAGGGCAAGAGATCTCACAAAAAAAAGGGACTCAGGGATTTTCCCACCAAATGTCATGTACAAAACCATTTGTCAGGTGAAAGAACTTTGTTATTAGAAAAAAACAAATTTCATGTAAAAGCCAAAGTAATCCCTGGATGCAAAGTGTCCTTCAGGGTTTTCTGTAAGTATGATAGAATCATAGAACATCTTGAGTTGGAAGAGACCCACAACGATCATCAAGTCCAACTCTTGGAAGATATGAAGGGAGCTTGTGAACCAGTCTCCTGCAGCAGCAAAGTGCTTGATTATTAAATATTTTATTCTCTGCTGAGACATTGTCCAGATATAAACACTCTATGGGCTCTCCAAAGTGTTAAGCATTAAAATATCTGTCTTTCATCACATATTTACAAGAGATTGGAATTTCTCATGGGAAGAGACAACAGTGAGCATCTGCACCTTTATCTGAGTACAGTGTCTTGGATGCTTTTGATAGCACCACAAAGCTTCTTCAGTAGCTGTACAATTTCTAATTAAAAAAAGAAATAAATAAAGCAAGAGAAGACCGAAGGCCAACAGGCACCTGACAGTGAGATGTGAGGTAGTATGGAACTGTTTGGATCAATCACCTCACCCCTGTGACAACAGAAGCATCTGTCATTTGACAGCAGAAACTCTTGGGTGGTCATTGATGTCTGCCTACAGCCCCAGCATGGATGCATGCAGACCATGTTTCAGTGGCATAGGGAAACTCCAGGCTGCAACAGTGAGAACTCTCCAGGCACCCAGACTCCAAGCATGCAACATCAGCCTTCCTGGCAGCTGGGAAAAGGCAGTGGTACAGACACCAAAATTTTGCCCTAGTCACTGATCATTCACAGGTTAGTAACGCCTTTGCACAGATCTGTGTACATTCATCTCAATTGCTCATATGTTGTTGTTTCTGTAAGTACACTTAGTCAGGTGACTGCAGGTGAGGTAAGCACATATTTACTGACACATGTTGGAAAACATTTCCTTTGGAGGCTGTAGTATTCCTTTCAGTGTATTACAGTGGCCCGGAAGATGCTGTCAGTGGAGATAAAAGAGTGGCATGATGGCTGCAAGAGACAAGGGTCAAGAAAGTGTGCTCCATGTGTTGTGGTTTTCTGCTGGCCACAAAAGACATCTTTTCATCATAACTCATTCTGAAATCCTCTGGTAAGTGGGGCTTATGGCAAAACTGGTTGTTATGGGAAAATATTATCTGCAAATCGAGAGAGATAATATGCAGTATTTGGGAAGTTTTGCTTCATACCTTACTCTTTGCTTTGTTTTCTGTCTGCATTTCAGGAAGACATTCTCTTACAGGAACTGTGAAGTTAAAAAAAAGAAAGAAGAGTTTTTATGGAAACAAATCACACCCAGACCTGTAGTCAATGTATGTGGGCTGAAGAACCATATATGGCCGTAGAGTTTAATTCTCAAAAACAGTCAAGAAGAATAGAGGGAGGATGAAAGAGAATGTTTAATCAGAAGCAATGACGTCTTCAGGGCTAATGCAAGTAGAAACAAGTCAGGCAGCACTGTTCTTTCAGCAGTGATCACATGAAAGGTGTGTGTGTTCCAGGACTGCAGATCATTCACTCCAGTGAGACATGATGGACGTGCTTGGAGGAAAATTCACTGCTTTTAGAGAATTGGTTGCTGATTTACCACTGGGATTCTTATTGAGTTAACGTTTTACCTTATTATCCTAACACTACACAACTCAGCTTGGAGTTCACCAAGCATAGTGAGTTTTATAACCTGTTAATGTTCAACTTGGCCTGCATTTTTCTCTTTGTTTCATATCCTGTGTTACTAATGATAGCTTTATTTCTAGACATGGGGAGAACAGGTCAATCAGGCAGCAAGTTTCCAGTTCTTGCTACCACCTTGGACTCTGGGCACACTTACAAAAGCTTCATGTAATCTTAGTATTTGCGCTTACGTTGCCTCCTGGGTCTCATGCAGAGCGCTCTGTCCTGCAGTTTCACTATTGGCTTTATCACCATTCCCATTGAGGGAGATGTACACAGGGAGTATTCAACACACATGCACACATACCAACACATAAGACCTTCACACCAGGTTTCTCAAGTCATCCTTTCTCCTCTTTTATTCATATGAGGAAAAACCACAAGCATAGACCTAAAAAATTTCCTAAGTTCAAGTCATATCCTCCATTGTAATCATCTGAATTCCCAGGTGCCTTTTACCTTCTCTGCTATTAGTTTGCTTTCCCAATAAACAATGTCAGTCTTTTTCCCCTCCTGCTAAGTGGTTCCCATGAGTCTAAGATCCTTCTTTTTTTCTGCTTGAAAATTCCCTATATTTCCTTGAAAATCTATGGTGATCTTTTGCCCTCTAAACTGCCTTCCAATGCAGAAGTAAGAAACAGGTCATAGAATCAGAATTATAAAATCAGAGAATGGATGGGTTGGAAAGGACCTTTAAGATCATCTAGTTCCAACCCACTGCTATAGGCAAGGACACCTCTCTCTATACCAGGTTGCTCAAAGCCCCATCCAGCCTGGCCTTGAATGCTTTTTCAGACAGGGGGCGTCCACAGTCTCACAGTGAACACAACCTGCTCCAGTGTCTCACCACCCTCACAGTAAAGAATTTCCTCCTGATACCTAGTCTAAATGTACCCTCTTCCAGCCTAAAGCCATTTCTCCTCTTCCTGAAGGTCATCAGTTTGCCCTACCTCATGTGTGGGTAGAACAATGTCATTGTGTCTAATGACTCACCTTACTCTTCTAGCTGAGATGATACAGTTATTGGTCATCAAGGCTGGCTAGATGGTTCAATGTTAATTTATATCTCAGCTGCCTCATACCGGAACTACGTCTATAATCCATGTGGTGCGCATGCCCTGAACGGCACACAATTCAGAGCTGAGAGATTAAGAGTCTTCAGATTATTCAAGCCATAAATTCTCAAGTCACTTTTAAAATCCCTTCACTGAAGTGTGCAAGTCTAGGGTCAAATGAGAAAAAAAAATCAACCTGAGCACATGACGAAAGAGAGCAGAGGTAATGATCTTCTTAAGGAAATGAGTTTCTTCAGTACAAGAGAGACATGGACCTGTTGGAGCGTGTCCAAAAGAGACCCATAAAAATAATCCCAGAAATGCAGCACCTCCACTGTGAGGACAATCTGAGAGAGCCAGGGCTGTTCAGCCTGGAGAAGAGAAGGCTGTGGGGAGACCTGAGAGTGGCCTGTCAGAATCTAAATGAGGGCTATGAGAAGGAAGAGGACAGACTTTTTTGCAGGGTCTGCTGTGACAGGACAAGGGGAAATAGTTTCAAACAAAAGCAAAGGAGAACTAGATTGGATATAAGGAAAATGATTCTTATGCTAAGGGTAATGAAGCACTGGAACAGGTTGCCCAGAGAGATGGTGGATGCCCCACTCCTGGAGACATTAAGGCTGGACAGGATACTGAACAACCTGGTCCATCTGTAGGTGCCCCTGTTTGTTGCATGGGAGCTGAACTAAATGACTTCTGAGGGTCAGACTTCCAGCTGAAATGATTTTATGATTGCATAATTCTATGAGTGTGGGCCAGGATATATAGACCTGTTAACCACTAGTGCTGGTAACAAACAGAGAGAACCAGACTTCACATATGGACAGTAATACCGTCTTCTCTTTTACTGTTCTTTATTATATCCAAAAATGAAAAAAAATCTTATATTAAAGCTAAACTACTTGAACTCTTGCTATTAAGAGTTCAGTATGAACTCATCTAGGATTTGAATGGGAAATTCCTACTGTGGATCCACAGTAATGAATCATACTTGATCAGCTGGTAGAAAAAAGTCAAGCAAAACTGGATAAAGTGAAATGTTCTGAGTGGCACTATCTTCACAGATCAGGTCAGCAAATAGATTATTACAGGGAGGGAAGATGATAACTGTGAGGAAAATATTGCTTCAGCAGCGGTAAGATTGGGTATGGCAATATGAATAATCAATTTCTGAAGAGGCTGAGGAATTAGTAAAACATAATAGACCTGATTCTAGAAGGACTGGGGCTCTCTGAGTTTGGAATGAATCAGTATTCTGATTCCTCAAACTAAGACAATACATCATTTGTTTATCCCAGTCTCAGAAATGTTCGATCCTCAAAGAAGGCATAACAAAATAATTGACACCCTGGACACTGAAGAGGAAGATGTGTCAGTTCTCCCATCTCCAGCTCTACTCCTTTCTATGCTGAAAAGAAAACAGATGCTCTCTGCATGAAACTGATGTTATTACCACTTTCACAGAATCACAGAATTGTAGGGGTTGGAAGGGACCTCCAGAGATCATCGAGTCCAACCCCCCTGCCAAAGCAGGTTCCCTACACCAGGTAGCACAGGTAGGCATCCAGGCAGGTCTTGAACATCTCCAGAGAAGGAGACTCCACAACCTCCCTGGGCAGCCTGTTCCAGTGCTCCGTCACCCTCACCATAAAAAGTTCTTTGTGCGGAACTTCCTGTGCTGCAGTTTCCAGCCGTTTCCCCTTGTCCTGTCTCCACTCACCACTGAAAAGAGTCCGGCCTCGCCATTCTGCCCCCCACACCTTAGATATTTATAGACCTGGATCAGGTCCCCTCTCAGTCTTCTTTTCTCAAGGCTGAACAGACCCAGTTCACTCAGCCTTTCCTCATAGGAGAGATGCTCCAGGCCCTTCACCATCTTCGTGGCCCTCAGCTGGACTCTTTCCAAGAGATCCCTGTCTTTTTTGTACTGGGGAGCCCAGAACTGGACGCAGTACTCCAGATGAGGCCTTACCAGGGCAGAGTAGAGGGGGAGGATCACCTCCCTCGACCTGCTGGACACGCTCTTTTTAATGTACCCCAGTAAGCCATTGGCCTTTTTGGCCACAAGGGCACACTGCTGGCTCATGGCCAACCTGTCATCCACCAGGACACCCAGGTTCCTTTCCGCAGAGCTCCCCTCCAGCAGGTCATCCCCCAACCTGTACTGGTGCATGGAATTATTCCTCCCCAGATGCAAGACTCTACACTTGCTTTTGTTAAACCTCATCCATTTTTTTTCTGCCCAGCTCTCCAGCCACTTTGGTGCTGACCTGCCCTAAAAATCTTATTGAAAGGCAGAGGCCTCATATGAATGGGTAGTGCTGGTCTTATGATGAGACTGCTTGAGTACTGAATGCTATTGTAAGTCAGAAACAAAATAAAACAATTGCCAGTGGACTTCACACTGAAGTCCAGACTTTTTCTTTGCTACACAAGTCTCCAAATTCATAAGTATGGCACAAACCCATTAAAGAAAACCTAACCTCAATAAAACCTAGGACAAAGCATTGCATTAATTCAGCTATCAGCATAAAATTCAAATTGTTTCTCCCTTCTGGTTTCTCTTCATTTTCTTTCCATCCAGTTTGTTCTTTGACCAAAGCTCCGCAGGGCCCAGCTCAGGTCATCTCACTGTCAGCAGCTGCAGTGGAAGCTGGTGTCAGAAAAGTCAGCGTCACACAGGAGTCTGATTTCTATTAACTACACAAGTAGCATCTTTCTAAATTATGCCTGTAAATGGTTAGATGGAAAACTTGGCTGGCTACTGGAGAGCACTGCTCTGAGTCAACATTGCCAAATTTCTGGATGCCAAATTTTCACAAGACTGCTGCCAACAATACCTCCTACCTCCTAACAAATGCCTTTGCATACTCCTACCTTTCCTCTCCAAAACATCCTTCCAAGAGCACATCATTAGAAATATCTTTCAGAGAATGTCTAGCTGAAGTGTCTTTAATATATTTCATATTTCACTGAGAAATATAGTCTTCATCCATAGCAGAATGTAGGGAATAGTGGGATGCTAAGATGTAGACTGTGATCCTTTAAAGGACCTATGAATATGGAGGAACAGATGCTTTAGGGAATTAACATATCAATTCATGGCATGCATAGAATCATACAAAAATGCTATTTATGATGATTATGTCATTTTTGTGGAAACAAAACCTGCAGCAAGTGAGCTAGAATAGCGCTATTCAAATCCTTCAGAAATGCAAAACTTCACCAGCGTTAGTTTCTAGAAGCCTGACCTTTTGCAATGTAAATACTTTCAGGGAGGATAAGAGATACAAAATATGTCCCCAGGTCTCTCAGTTTGCCTTGAGAGTTCCAGCTAGGATTAACTGTTTTTCTTGCAAATTGGATTTCAGTGACAGACAGAGAAATGTTTGACATTCAGTGCAATGAAGGCTGCAGGTTACCTGAGCTAGATGTCATCCAGCAAATTAATCTAGCCTATAGTAGTCTTTCTTATGAGTTTTCTGGAGTCATGCTGTTTTCATCACTCCTAAGAGCTTCACTAAAAAGAAATCTGTGTCAGAAGAAGAAATCCTTCTTTCTCATCCTCCTCTACAGGTGTGCTTTACATTCAGGCTCTCCCAAACCTATCATTTCTCTATTCTGAGCTATTGGTCCTACCATTCTGTGGAGCATCCTACTGAGCTCAGCTGTGGCTGAGCAAGTCACCTCAATGGACACTGAGCAGTGCATTGAAAACAATGCAGCAATATGGAATTTTGGCTATTTGCCCTTCCTGTCAAACCTCTGACAGAGGCAGTGAGGCTGCAGTGAGGCAAGAATGCAGCACCTTATCTAGCTTCCTATGAAACATATAGCAAGCAAAAAGACAAATTCCTAAAAGACATTTCAAAACCTCATTCCAGTTATACCATTTCCCATCAGACCTTAGAGGACTTTTTTGACGAGTGCAATCCTTCACAGTTCAGTGTGATGTCTTCTTCAGTCTCCAACATCTTGGCCCTCCCACCCACGTTCTCTGTTCTCTGTCCTCTGTCCCAGGTGTTTTTCTCTTAAGAGCAGTTGAGCCTCACTTGCTGTGGGCTGAGTTATTCCAGCACGCTACATCCCAGGTGCATTCCTGAAATATTTGTTGGGTGGATTGAGCTTATTCAGGGGCCTGTCCTGCTTGAATATGCAAAGGATTCCAGTGTTATCTGTGATTCTGTGATATTTGATACAGCTTTGACCTATACTCTCCTCTCAAATCTTAACTTCCTACTCAGTGAGCAGCCAGAAAATGCTGGTGCTGCTGTACTTCTGAGGGCAGTGCCTCCCTCCAACGGCTGCTCCGCAGTGTGAGACGTGGCCACTCACATAGACTCCTAATACAGCCCACTGCATGCAGTCTGACAAAGTTTTGTTAGCATCTTCCCCACGGAGATATGGTATTAAATATTAGATGAATTAACAATCAAGTAAAAATAATAATCTTTCTTTTCAGTGTATAGGACTAATGGTCCCTTCTTGGAGATGATGGAGGAGGAGGACATTTGTGGGTATGCACACTGTAGAAGTAATCTGGGAAATCTTTACCTTTCATGGCAAAAGGCAGACACAAATAAATTCAAAATGTATCCTAGCAGAAGGTGATCAAAGAATTTCTTAATTCAGACAAAAACGTTGAGGGGGAAAAAATAAAAACAAATTAACAACAACAATGACAAAAGGGTATTTTTATTTTTTGTTTTCCTGTAGAAAATTCATGATTCCCACTTCCAAGTGACCTTTGCTTCCATAATTCGGAGTTGTTTGGTGGAGCTTGGTTTGCTTTCTGTAACTCCTCAGCTGAAAGCAACCCTCAAAGATCTGGAGGACCAGGAGTTCCAGGGTCCTTTTCCTCCTCTGAATTTTGGACGATATCTTGGCACTGAAACTTTGTCAATAGAGACTTTCCAATCTGGGGGACCTCTGGTAGAAACTGTATCAGAAGGGAAAGGCATTTCACATCCTTTTAGCGTGGACAGAATATGAGTGGATGGGCAATTGATGTGGAGCTGGAGGAGAAGAGACAAAACTGGCACTGGTGTCACAATAAGGGTTCTGCCCTGTGGAGCGTGACATCTCTGGGCAGAAGCGTGAAAATGGGGTGAGGGATGGTGGGAAAGAGCAGGCAGAACAGGGATGACAAATAGAAGATCAACCCTGCAGCTGTGTTTCAGTGATTTTGGAACAAAAATCAAAACTGTGAGATAAGAAATATAATAGGTGATGATCTTTGTCAGTTGGCACGGCTGGAAAAGGCAGAGGACTGCAGGCTATTTGCATGCCTACATGTTGGTGGTTTACCCATGTGCACCACGTGCAAATAATTCCTCTTCCCTCAGACTTTATTGCACTCATATTCAAAGAGCTGCTTGCATGTCCCATCACTTCTGAAATGACACTCTGACATGTGCAGCAACCAAAACTTATAATAATGCTCTGCCTACCTAACTGTGAACACTGCAGCAGTGCTACATGTGAAGCCTTACCCTGATCAAGCTAGAGATTCAACAAGACCGAGTGCAATGTGCAGCACCTTCATCTGTGCAACCACAGAAATGAGTACATTTTATTTTCCCAGGTTAGATGGAGGCCTGGGCAACCTGGTCTAGCCCATGGCAGGGAGATTGGAACTAGGTGATCATTGAAGTCCCATCCAACCTAAGCCATTCTATCATTCTATGACTCTTCAGCTGGTGTTCTTGCTTCCCATATCCCCTTTTTGTTATTTGATTGTTTGTTAACTCCACACTCTGAAATATGCATGAACAATTAAAGGGCAGAGGAAAACTTAAGATCATAAAGTATCTATTTTTTCCTGTGGCTTTGCAAGAAACAAAGCTTTTGCTTTGTAATCCTCCGGAACACAGGGGACACCCATCTGTCTATCAGGAGGAATACAAAATCTCTTCTAAAGGAATACAAAATCTGAACCACAGCTGCAGCTGCAGCACTGCTATCCAAGTTTTATGAGTGTTTTTAAGAGGCAATCAAACAATCGGTCCAGTAAGTAAAACTTGTGACTTGCTTTCTCCCACTCGCACTTAAGAGAGTACAAAAGATATAATAGTGTTCATTGTTTGGGCTAAAAATGACATGGGGGAAGTAATACTTCCCCTTAGATGAATCAGCCTGAGGCAGCTTTTTTTAAAGAATGGTGTGTCGTGTTACAGGACATTTCAGCTTCTGAGAAATGCCAGTGCAATGTCTCCACAGATCTGTGTTCACTCCCAGCAGGTTGCTGGACAAACCAAGCATCTTTCTAGGGTTTCAAAATGCTAATATCCTTCAGAAAAGGTTAACTTTGGTTAGATCCTGATGATTTGGACAGGATAGAGCCTCTGTAGGCAGTGCTGTCCCAGGAAACAGTACAGTCAAGCAGGTTAATTGAGTAAGAATTGGCAAATCTTTGCTACAAACAGATTTATTTGCATTGTGGCAGGAAAACTGATGTTAACCTGATTTCTCCTTAAAGAACACCTGACTTTATTTCCTCCTTTCCCCCTTCCTAGCTCAGTTCCTGGGGTGATAGGGTCAAGTTCCAGCAACAATAGCTGAGTTCTGGTATTTTGACCAATATCCAAACCAGGGCAATTCAATTTGGCTTTTTTGTTCTCCTTATTTTTGTTTGTTTTTAATTTTTGCTGTCTTGCTTATCCTGCTCAAGGTTGTGGTTTCAAAACTGTGCAATTCAGCACTGAGCAATGTGTTCCCTACACACAACTCAGTGCAGTATGCTGGGATGGTTACTATTATGGATGCTATTAGAACACAAAGGAGAGATAAGTGCATATGCTTCACAGCAAAATAGCAACAGGATGGCAGATGGACACAAGTGGTTGAGTAGCTATCACATGTTTCTGGATAGAACTTCTTATCTGAAGTCAAATTTTCATGTTTACATTTTGAACACTCATGAACACCTGCTGAGCTAAGAGTTAAATGCAATAAAACAGTACTTACCTTCAGGCATTGACCAAACTTAGGCATATCTCTGGGCAAATTGCATCAAGTGTGCCCAAAAGTGCCCTTAGAACAGTAATCTGTTATGAGTGATAATGAAGATTTAATCAATAACTGATTTCCAGAAATGTTTCAGCAGACATCACAAACCACCACTGATCTTTGCTCAAGCACGTGACTTTCTGAATCAACATGTGATGTCCAAGTGTGATAGCAAGCAAAGTCTCCTGAACAGCAGCAGGAATAGGAGTTTGTCTCCTGGTTGGAATGAAGATGGAAAATCTATTTTTGGATCTGTACAATATGAAATTAGAGAACATTTATCCCAAAAAGAGGTTGCTCATGTTTCTAGTTAGCTTTTGTCTCCTTCACAAGTTCAGCCATGGTTTTATTCAACTCCTATTCCTTTAGTACATACGTTTTGAGATTGGGCTACAGGCCAACACCTTGAGGAAGAGAAACTTTCTTTCCTTAGGAGTAGATCTAGATTCCATCAGTTCTGTTGGTTTTTGCCATTGATGCAGACCTCATTCCTTCTTTCCCTTGTGTAATTCCAATGATGTTATTCCAAGTAGTGCTCACAATAAACACGTAATGTTCATTCTGTCTCCCTTTTCAGCATGATGCAATAGAAGGAACACCAAGCCGAGAGGAAGACAACATGGGGAACTGTTGTAAGCAGCTTGAACATATAACCATATGTGAAAGCCCCACTGGTTCTGGAATTGGCTTATGGACCCACAATGAGTGGAGCAACCAGAAAGGAATGCAGAAATAATGGAGAGCCCTCCCTGCCATCTGCACCTTTGAGCCCACTGCATCATAGGATTTTGCAGGCCCTGCCATTACAAAAATAACCAAAACCAATTGAAAAAGTGTTCAGTCTTACAAATCTCAAAATAAAACGAACCTTGGATATGAGTGACTTTTTCTCCCCTCTAAATATATATGTACTTCTATAATGCTGAACTCCATTCTTCTTTTCTTTATCTTGCATTTAGACAACGGGACAGGTTTTGTGGTCTTATGCAAAGTACTTGTTGCACAAGCTCCAGTCACTCACAGTCTTATTGAATGCTACATTCCCTAATACTAGCCTCCAACACCAGGAATCCTGGTAAATGGAATTAAATATTTTGCAAGAATATCTTGCTACAGCATTTAATACATCTCTTGCATAACTGACTCTTTTGGTGGGATCTTTACTTTGGAAAATAAAACAGATATATGCATGTATTCAGTTGAGAGGTTGTAACTTGTTGATGCTGATTTGCTTGAGAGTTTTGGCCAAATGTGGGGTGCTTACGTTGCTGGGAGCAAAAGGGAGATACACAACCAAGGCCAATTTTTATTTTCCAGATCCTGACATTTCAACTGGTACTTCTGGCCTTGAAAGCACATTGCGAATGGTACTGATATCATAGAATCCTAGAATCGTAGAATCCTTAGAGTTGGAAGGGACCTTTATAGGTAATCTATTCCTGTTCCCCTTCAAAGAACACAAAAATGGACAGATAGATCATGTTGCCTAGGACCTGATCACCTTGAAAGTCTCCAGGGACAGGGCATCCACCACATCTCTGGGCAAGTGCCTCATCACTCTTACTGTGAAGGACTTCTTCCTTATTTCTAACCTAAATTTTCACACCTTAAACTTGAAATCATTTATCCATATTCTGTCTTTTCTCCAGGCTGAACAGCCCTGGCTCTCGCAGCTTGTCCTTACAGTGGAGGTGCTCCATCTCTGGGATCATTTTTGTGGCCCTTCTCCAGACATGCTCCAACAGGTCTGTGTCTCTCCTGCACTGAGGATTCCACATCTGGATGTGGTACTCCAGGTGAGGTCTCACTAGTGCAGAGTAGAGGGGCAGGTTCAGCTCCCTTGCCCTGCTGGACACGTTTCTTTTGATGCAGCCCAGGATATGGTTGGCTTTCTGGGCTGTGAGCTGGCTCATGTCCAGCTTCCCATACACCAGTACCCCCAGGTCTTTTGCGACTGTGCTCAAACCTTTCACAGCTAGTACTGATGGTGGATATTGCCTTGTCCCAGGTACAGATCCTTATACTCGAATTTGTTGAACTTCATGATGTTCTCCTCAGCCCACTGGTCAGCCTGTCAGGTCTCTCTGGATGACATCTTGTCTCTCTTGTGCATCAACCACACCTCACAGCTTGGTGTCATCCCCAACTTGCTGAGGGTGCACTCAACCCCATTTTCAATGTCACTGATGTAGATATTAAAGATTACTGGTCCCAACACTGATCACTGGGGGAAACCACTCGTCACTGATCTTCATCCAGACATTGAGCAATTTACCACCACACTCTGGTCTTGATTGATATGGTCTCGAGGACTGGAGAAGGAACTCCCCTAACTGTTCTCCTGTAGGAAGACACAACTGCCTCTTACTAGTGTCTTGAATGAGTGCTACCCAGACCACAAGACTACAAATTATCTGATACACTGGGCCAAATTTTGCTCCATTCAAACACTCGGCATAACTCCTTCAGTGAGTGAGTAGGAGTCCCCATCAACAGCGAGATCATTACTGAAAATATTAAAACATTCCACTCCCTTCTTCCACTACCCTCCTCCTCCCCCTCAACCTCCCTCTCCACTTTCAAACCAAACAATTTCCTCTTTTCCTTGTTGTATGAAGATTCTACGCAGAAAATCCAATACCTGATCCCCAGGACTAAGTAGCATTAGAAGAGCATATTAACACATTGCCATTGTGTTTGTATCAGTGGCACATTTATTCTCCACAGGCATTAAATGTCCATTGCAGTTCCCTGTACAGAGGAAGATAGCATACCAAAGCCATATATTTAGAAGCTGTGGGAGTTTAACTACAGATATATTAAGGAATTTGCCTCAGGAATGTAAACAGATCCAGAGAGTTTTGTGAGCCATGGCAATTAATTTGAAGAGTTGTCTTGCATGCACACACGTGTACACACGCATGTCTGCTCACACCCCTCTCTCTACTTGTAGCCCCACACAAATATACACCAAAACCAATATTTCTGAAGCATGAATAACAGTAAATAATTCTGACACAGAGAGGAAAACTTCATACTTATTTGGGGTGGAGTGGGAGGTCATTCACTGGTCAAACAAGTATGCATCCATTCATGATGCAATACCAGGCTGACCAGGCTTTAGCTCCAGTGCAATGAAATTGTGTGTAAAATAAATCTGTGAGGAGGTTAATAAAGTTAAACAAATTAACCAGAACTAAGAAAAGCTTGACCTCAGGAAAAAAATAACTTTCTTTTAAGGCATATATTGGAGTCTTGGGTCATCTTAATCTTCCAGTGCAATTTGTTTACTCTCGTGCAGCTCTCAGCCACTCAAACGAAATATTTTACATTGTCTGATTAGTCAGTTCTAGTCTTAAGCTCTTCCATACTTGCCTTCTAGGACTGGACTGTTTCAATGATACACTCAAAACACTGCACCTAATATTTTCACAAGACAGTTTCGCAAGAAAAAGATCAAAGCATCAGTAATGGGAGATGTTCAATAATTTCTGAGCACCATTCAGTTAAGCAGTCTACTTCTCAGCTTCTTCACATGCAATCATTTGCCCTGACTAAGCAATTACCTCCTCCCCTTTGTCCAACAACAGTCTTGAAGCTCTCCTGGGAACCAGTTCAGCGCACTGAGGATCCTGATCCAGCTTATGACAAGTTTTTCATCATCCTGGAAAAATTAGGCCACTCTCAAAGTCAAAGCATGGCCCCTTCCTTTACAAAGTGACTACTGATGCTCCGTCTTCCACATAACACTCATGGTTACATCATTAGTGCAAGCAGTGGAGGCTTAAAAGTCCCATCTGAGGTTTGACCTTGGATGGTACAAACCAGCAAATGCCAAGATGACAGGAGAAGACACCGAACCACAGCCTTAATGTCAAAATTCAGACCACTGGAGAAAATCTAATTTCAGTGTGGTCTTATGGGAGAGATTATTTCGTGCTCTAGTAAAAACATAGAGATAACTTCCACCAAGAAAGTGATGTAGAGATTTTCCTGTTGATATAAGGAGCCAAAATAATTACCTGTGTTTCATTTGCATGTAGAGCCAAGATTTCAGCTCATGCATATCTTTAATTTTGGCTTTGTTCTTAGAATTCTTACCCTGATTTAACATTACTCTTTCTTTAGAGCGGACTACGAAACTCACCATGTTTAGTATAATTTAAATGAAACGAGGTAGCTATTAGAACAAGAAGTCCAAAAGAGGCTAAAACTATTATTTAAAAAAAAAAAAAATGTTGTTCCTAAAACACTATACATCATGAGTTAAAGTTATCATTCTTTCTTATTCAACTTTGTCCAACCTGTTCAAAGTGTTAAGAAAGTTCCCATTACTTTACAAACTCAGAAAAGTTAGAGAAATATCTTTTTTTGATTTTGCCTGGGTAAAGATATATTTTTTTTCTTTTTTAAATTTTATTGATTTTATAAATACTGTTGGGCACTTTACTTACAGGGGCTGCACCTGACAAAACCCATATCTCAAGGACCTCTGCAGTGACCATAGAGAGTAAGTGTGGGAGGAAGAGTGCCAAACTTCCTGCAAAAAAAAATAGGGGACCTAAAAACGCTTCTCTCCAGAATGGCATCATCTGCAGGACTCTGAGCAACTTAGTTTTTGTCACTTAAATCTGCAACTGTGCAATAAGGTCTGTCTGCACTGACTTTTATTTTGAATTTGCAGAAGCTCGTCTGCTTTGCCCTAGGTGATAGTCAGCACTGCACTTGAAAGAGAAATTAAAACAGGTTTGGATTTTTTGAGAGTAAGTTTCCATACAGAAAAACAAACAGATCCATTCAACTCCTTGCTCAATAGGCAAAACAGTCCAACGTCAGCCTCAGCCAGGTAAACTCTGTTTTTTCTTGCCAGTAGCAATACAGGCACAAACAAGTGTTAATGTCATCACTGGAATTTTTCTTAATTTTTCTAACCTTATAAAAGAGATGGTTGGTTTCTTTACGAGACATTTGGAGCCTATGGCTAATTGGATCCTGATTTGTTAATCTGTACTCATGCTCTGGAGACTGCCCAAATCTGGCTCTCTAAGCTGTGGAAATGCTGAAGGCTGGCACCCTTGGGCTGGCACAATGTGACTCTTCCCCATAGACACGCAGAACAAGAACAAGGCTCCATTCTGTTCTCACTTCATGAGAGATATTCAACCTGAGATATTCAGTTTTTTTAAGCCAGAATGGCCAAGGGACTTCCACATTCCCCTCATAGATGAGCTGCTAAGTCTCACTGCACCTGCTCTCATGTGGGTTACTTCCACTCGTAATTCACAGAAGGATTCTCAAGAATGATGTTACCTAATTTTTACCTACCTAAACATGTGATATCTAATGCAAACTCATATTCTACTCTCCCTCTATAATCAGTGGAGAAAGTAAATATACAAGAGAACAGCTGGACCCCTCTTAGACAGTCTTTTACGGATGGAATGGATTGTCTTGTGTGCCTTTTCTTTGTCTGCTAATGACTGACTTGCCTCTTTGCAGAGATTAATTCCATTTTTAAGTTGTACAAAATGAGGTTCGAAGAGACCATATCCAGGATTTATCACTTCTCCCAACATTGCACTGTAGCTCAGCTGTCTCAGCAGCACAGGGGAAAAGCATCCGATCCTGTGTCAGTTGTCAACATTAAAGCTCCCATTGATTCTGACCTGGTAAGGGTTAAGCCCTTTGCCTCTATGTGAAATTGTGCTGAGTGTGCATACTGTTGTTATTCATTAAATGGATTCACCTGACTAGAGGACTGCCACAAACAGTTCATTCTTGGTATTGTTTTGGAATGGAGTGGTTTAGAGCTGGCAAAGCTGTTTATTTCATCTACACTAAAAGCCTGCCTGAATGATTGTTCAACTTCTGTTTAGAGTGGCTATCGCAATTTTTCAAAGCTTAAATACACTTTCAGTTTACTGGTAATACAGAAAAGGGGAAACCACAGTCCACGTGACAAAAAAAACAAAATCTGTATCTGAAGACATGTAGGACTATGGGCATTTTATGCTTTCCCCATGATTTATCAGATTCCCCATGAAACTGAGAGGAAGCTCAGTGTAATTCCAGACCCATCAAGCCCCAAATGTAATCAACTCTTTTACTTTTCTCAGCTGTGGTGTTTGGCCAAATAGGAGTCAGGCACACTTCAGGAGGTTGCAATGGCACTTGCTCAGCTGGGGTCCCTGGCCTCTCCACTGTTGATCCTGCTACTTTGCCCTGCGATGTTTTTTGAAACATTACAGATTCCTGTAGTTTTTCACTGTCCTGATTTCTATTCCACATCTTGCTACCCTGTTTTACTCTTCTACCTCTATCATTTCCTTGTTTTCCTTAAAAATAAAACAGGCAAACAAACAAACAAAATCAGGAAATTAAAGCATGATCCCATCTCCTTTGATTTGCTTTGACTCAGTGCCATTCCAAAATGTTAGTGATATGCTGTTCAAACAAATTGCGTCCAAACTGACATTGAGTGCTGTCAAACCAGTAGCATGGTGATCAGTGTAATCCCGCCTCGGAAACTTAGTCTCTGTTTTCTTTGGAAAAGTTCAACCTCACCCAGTGAGTATTTTAGTTAGAAGTCTACAAGATACACTGTTGTACAACCACTCCAATTATATTTAATCAGTAACTTTCTACATGGAATAATTATTTAATATTAAAACAGAGGAGCCTGACATTATGACCCATTGATATGTCAGTTTTTGGTCTGATATTCCACTGTTTTGTCTTCCACATTCTATGCAGCAAATCTTCTTGAGAAGCTGGTTCAGGGTATCAGGGCGCTTGCATTTGTTACCGAATTAAAGAATCCTAGAATCTTAGAATCACAGAATTGTTTGAGTTGGAGGGGACCCCTCAAAGGTCACCTAGTGCAATGAACAGGAACCTAAATTGCTCAGAGCCCCGTCCAGCCTGACTCTGAATGTCTGGAGGGACAGGGCATCCACCACTTCTCCAGGCAACCTGTTCCAGTGCCTCACCACCCTTCTTGTAAAACACTTTTTCCTTATATCCAGTCTAATCTCTTCTTTTTATTTGAAATCATTTCCTTTTGTCCCATCCCAACAAACCCTGCTGAAGAGTCAGTCCTCCTCTTGCTTATAGTCCTCCTTTTCCCTGCACTTAAGAACGTATTGCATTTCCAGTGTATAGAAAACCACAACAAACACACCCAAATGTGAGCCAGTTCCACAGGATATCACCACATTTCAGCTCAGCTCAGGGCCACTGTCTTAGCTGCCACCCACAACTCATGCTCCACTGTTTTAAATGTAATTGGACAGGAGGCAAGGCAGTGGACCTTGTTTTTTTTTATGTCTGCTTGAGAAGCAGCTAGACATCCCACAGACCTGATCATAGAATGATAGAATATCCTGAGTTGGAAGGGACCCATAAGGATCACTGAGTCCAATTCCTGGCTCTACACAGGACCAGCCTTATGTAACAAGTGAATTACTCTTCACTGACATATGAAGGGATGGGTAGAAAAGCATGAGGGTGAAAGGCGAAAAACTGAAGTTTCATAAAGGTGTGTCCAAATTTTTTAATCTTTTTTAATGAGAAACAATGTATCAGAGGACAGTTTTATAGTTCCAAACAGGAAGAAAATGGTCTAAGGTACCTGAGGTTTGCCTTCTCCTTGAAATTTGGCATGCTACCAGTACTCAGGGAAAAAAAAAAAAAAATAAGGCTTTTTCCTGCTTTTATTAAAAAGAAAATTTAAATCTAATGTTGCCAGCAAAAATAATTGCAAACCTGTAGGGAGGACTATGATAAAAATAAACATCTCATATTCCTTGTGGCCTGGCTAAAAAAATATTCTTTCCTTACTCTTCATTACAAGCAGTATGAGGAACAAGATCCAAAAGAAACAGGATGACATATTGATTCTTCACGTAACAAATATATTTGAGTGAGTGCTTCCAAGTCATGGGATTGCTGCCCAGGAGTTGCTCTTTTTCTCTGTCCCTCTCTGTTCCATCTTCCAGCTACCCTTTGATGACTGAAGTAGATCTTTACAGTCTGTAAGAACATAATGCTCATAATGCTTCTTGTCCTGTTGTGCATGACATTCTGTGGTTGTTTGAGACCTGTAATTTTTTTTTTCTTTCTGATATGGAGAGAAATTGCCTGCAGTCAGATCATTTATTGGGCATGTTCTTGCTTATTCTTCATGGAGATATAAACATTTGAATTCCCAAACACAAACAAACATGAAAATCCATTGCTCAGTGACGCTCTTTCTCCTAGTCCAGCAACTGTGTGCACAAGTCTACACTGGAGATTCACTGAACAGACCTCAGCCAGCAGCATCTTGGATCCATACAGCACAGTGAGATGCCATCCAAAACTGCCAGCACAAATCTACACAATATTTCAATACACTGGTTGAGAGATGTACTCAGTCTCCACCCTGGATTTTGGCAGTGATGAGTTGAAATGAAAGGCCAGCACATCTAAGCTAAGGCCGGGCCAGAATGGCTTGCATCCAAGCACATCAGAAAGTATCCACACTCCCCAACACTTCTAGGTTATGTCAGATCTAAAATACAAAGCTTTGCTGACATGCCATATTGATTTAGAGTGGGAACAAATCACAATATGAACTAAAATAGCAATAAGGCCCACAACATTTTCCATGGAGAGACAAGGTATACAAGCAAAAGGAACACATTTTTATATGTGTATTTTATTGCTGATGTCATCTAGGGGGAGATTTAATCAACTTTTATACTCAACACGAACTGTGTCCTCACCAGCTTGTCTACATGTCTGTAGGTTTGCCCTCCTGCTTTTCTTGAAGAACACACTGAAGATACACATAGAAGCCTTAAGAATAGCATCACAGAATAGCTTGAATAGGAGGGAATCTTAATGACCATTTAGTTCCAACTGGCTGCTGTAGACAGAACCACCAGATCACACTGCCCAGAGCCCCATCCAGACTGGTCTTGAACACCTCCAGGGATGGAGCATCCATGACTTCTCTGGGCAGCACCCACACAGTTGCAGATACACAGCTGTGCACCTTTGCACGAACATATGCTGTGTCTTTCTAGGTTGAAAGTGGTTGGTTTTTAGTTCCTGGTGAGCTGAACTGTAAATACTATAAATTCGCTTCTACTCCCTTTGTACAATTATTGAAATGGTGTTTATCAGACAATGAATCTCCCATTGATTAGTGTTTTTTCCATGATGACAGAAATCTGAGGTCAGCGTTTATATTCTAGGCGTTATTATTATTTTTATGCACAGAGAATACATTATCTAGGTTTCTATGCCCCTCTCTGGCTTTCTGAAGGAAGATGGGTATTCATCCAAGGACTGCATGGATTCAATCTGTCAGTAACAGTCAGCTCCAGCTGTGCAGGTCTGGTTTATAGATTGAAGGGATTCACTGTCTTTACCCTGTCCATCTTGTAAATCCAACACTTATGTTTGACTACCAGTTCTGACAATAAACAGCAATCTTTGTGTCACATTGCTCTTAATGTTTTTCTTTGCTCAGATGAGCACTGTAAGCTTAATCTGTACTATCCTGCTTTCAGAAGCACTGCTGTAATCATCTGTGAAAGAGCCACAGTGGACTGCCAATTCCAATCTCCAGCAATATCCTGAGATTCACATTAATGTACTATAGCAGGACAGACGCAGCATAATCCTGACAAGCAGAAATGATCTCCAAATATATATATTCTTTCTATTATATTTGTTTCAAGTAATGTCATGAAAATTACTATTCAGGATTCCAGAATAGAAAATGTAGTTTTTGGTGTTTAAGAAGAGAAAAACACAGAAAATTTTTAATCAACAACATGTGGAGTGGGAAAAAGGAAGTTTTATGGGATTTCTCCACTGGAAAAAATTGCAGTCAGCTTTACTACTAATACAAACACACATGATCCATTTTCAGGAAACAGCATGGAGGGGAGAATGGAATAAGAGAATAGGAGCAAAGCCAAACCTCCCTGGCTTAGAGAAAAGGTTTCCATGTGAAGAGAGGTTTGCAAATGCCAGGAAAGGTGTTACTATCACTGGGAGTACCAGCTGCCTTCTCCTGAGCACACAAGCAGCTGAAGAGGCAACAGTGACATCCTAATGGTAACTCAACAAGAGGAGCCTTATAGAGAATCACAGAGGTTGAATTGTTCTGTTTACTCACAATCTATTCAGCAATCACTCCATCAGGAGGAGAACCTGTATTTGCAGTGGCCATGGGTCTGCTTCCACTCACACATCTCAGCAGAGCATCTCTGGATACATCCCTGTGCTGCTGGTATTACCTGCTGTGCTCTGCTTGACACCCTTCTCTGATGCCCTCTCTATCACAGTCCTGAACCACCAGCCTGCATAATTTTTGCCTTTATCTTGATTTTGTGTTTTTTTTTTTTGTTTTTTTTTCCCCTAGTTAGCCACTTTTCTCTGCCTCAGTTTCCATGCAGAATGGCTTGATGGAAGGACCTACTGCAGCATGTGGGATATAGAGCCACATGACAAGAGATGTGTGAAGGGTTGGCTTGTGCAATGGGAGAACTCGTGATATAAAGGTGAGAGTCTGCAACCCCATCCATAGTTGTATGACTTGGTTGGCAAGGGTTAGTCTCACCTGCAGCACACTGCCCGAGATCCCCCCCAGCTCAAAGAGATGACGCCCTGCATGTGACTATCTACCCAATTAGTCATGTACTGTGCCCTGGGGTGGCTGATGACCTTATTAAAGGATTAATTAGCTTAGCTCTTGTTTTTAATGGGTTGGAAACAGGGTGTGGTGCTGCAATGCACTGTGCATACAGGACAGCGCAACGGAAAAGACTGTGACTTTGGATAATCTTGGAGATCAGGATATGTGATTTGATATATTTGAGAGAAGATGGGAAAGGTTTGAGGACCACCAGTGTTCAAACACTTTTACAATATGGTCCACCCACTGACCAAATTATATGTGCATATCCTGATTTCTATGTGTGTTTTGTGTGGGCACAGATGCTTACTAACATAGTACAGATGCCTTTTCAGACTGAAATTACTGGTCTGTGGCTCTAGAGAGAATCTTTCACAGGGTCAGTGTGTTTACAAATGAGGCATCCCCAGAACTTCTTTTCATCTCAACAAAAGATGGTGAAAGTACACAATAATAGGGAAGCCTTGGGAATGTGCTAACTGGAAAAGAAAGTATTTGTTATACTTCCTGGCTTAGCAGGGTCTGCTTTTCTGTTTCATGCATTAATTTGTGTATGCATGTAAAATGTGATCACAGCATCATTTCCAGATAAGAAACCAAGCCAGGGATGTCCAGATGATTAAATTTGGTTAATAAGTACCTGCATGACAAACACTGAAGTCTATTGGAAAGGACTAACTACAGGATGAGAGCGATAAGGTGCTGAAATGAACAGTCACACTTTCTGCATCTTGTATGCTGGATGATTAGATCCAGGAGAGCTGACATTTTACAGAATCACAGAATCACCAAGGTTGGAAAAGACCTAAAAGATCATCCAATCCAATCATCCACTTATCGCCAATAGTTCTCACTAAACCATATCCCTCAACACAAAATTTCAATCAAATTGCTGGAAACAGTGATGGGTTTTGCTGGGACCACTTCTGATTGTTCACACTGACCTGGCATCTTGGCTCAAAAACTTTCTTTCCAATTAATGGCAAGGCTGATAAGTTTGAGGGCACTGGGTTGTGGTTTTCCATGCTGTTTCCATTCCTTAAAACGAGTTTGGGCATTGAGGTTCAAATCTTAAGATTTGCTGTTTGAGTATCTTGCAGCTTTAGGTTCCTCTGCATTTCTTGTAGAAGTCTTCAGCCAAAATTATCGTCAAAGGCCTCAAAAAGGGAAGGAAGGAAGGAAGGAAGGAAAGGAACAGAATGAGAAGAGGGAGGTCTAGGTCTTCCACACACAGAAAGGGAAGAATCATCAAAAAATAAAACTAGAAAAGGTCACCACAGTGAAGAGGAAGACTCACTGTACGAAGCAGCTGGGAAATAAAACATGGTGTATTGAGGCAGAGGGGAGCTCTGCCATGCTTTGGCTCTGCCAGAGCCATGGGGAAGATGAGGCTCATAGGGAAAATAAATGATCTGTCCAATTTCTTTTAAACAGATCAATATCCAGTTATGACATTCTCTTGCAGCAAAAGGTTGTGATAACGTAAGAAAATAAAGCTAATCTATTCATGCAGGTAGCGAAAGAATGTGTGTTCAGGATCTGCAGAGAGAAGAAGAATGTAGGAGTATCAAAATCTCTGCTGTCTGCTTTACCATGGATGTGTAAAACGATCTTGAGAAAGTCATCTGCAAAAAAAAGAAACAAAAGTAAAACCTAACCAGCCAACAAACCAACCAAACAAACAAACCAGAATGATTCAGTATCTCACAGGAAGTCTGTGAGGCTGGTTACCAGTTTTAAGTTACTACCATGTTAAACTTCCTAAGAAAATTTAAAGGAACATTTCTCATGATAGTTCTGTACCTTCATTTCTCCCATTTGTTCTGTACATTCTTGTTTTGATGAGGATGCTTTGAAAGCCTCCTGACCCTATCACCCTTGCACTGCATCTGCTGTAGGACGTGCTGCAGTTTCCTGGTAGCACTGGAGAAGACCTAAAAAGCTGAGCTGAACTCACTGAAGCTCTCATCTGGTACCCTCAATACAGGGCATCCATTCCTGACTCAGAAGAGCTTGCTAGTATGTGTAAGCATCTGCTTATTCTGCAGGAATGAAACCTGCCACAGCGAGGAGGTACAAGAAGGTCCAGGCTGAAGAACTGAATAGCTCTGGAGATCCTTTTGCTGGACCTATGTAGTAGTAGTAAGCCTCAGGCACTTCACAAGCTTCTTTCTCCTGGCTATGAAGGGATCTAGCAAGCAAACCCACCAGTTAGCCCCACTCCAGCTCAGAGGCAGGCTGGCAAATTTGCATTTCCTAATGGCATGTCTTAGCCTTCCCTGTTGCCCAGCACACCACAGAGACCAATCTGGCTTTGCTAGGTCATGGATTCCCCATCTTATCACATGCAGAGTTTCATGTGGGGACACCATCAGACATCCTCCTGGTGGTGCCTCCATCCTGACATGATGTTAAGACACCACTGGTGAAAAGCAAGTTCTCAGAGAGCCTGGCTCCCAGTCCTCAGAACATTGCTGTATTTACAGCCTTTCTGGGATACTTTCCTATTCTTTTTACCCCATCAGCACAGGAGTTGACCCTTCCTTTAAAAGGCATCTTTTGTGATGGAATTTCCAGTTGAAAGCAGGATTTGATTCCTTTGTCAGAAAGAGAAAAGGAACATACTTCATTGAACTTAATGAATTCTTTCAACAAGTACATCTTTGGTTACATGTTTATGTTGCTGGAGGTGTGTCTGCCATCAGGGCAAGGAGAAAAGAATTTCCACTGATGTAAAGTGTGATGCTTCCTTTTATCCTGATCTGTTAAACTAATGAGTTGCCTTTAAAGTGCTAGGACAATTAGCTGTGCCACTGAAAGTGGTTCTTTCCACCCTTCTCCCAGTTTACGCTTCAAGTAGAAACCAAGTAGAAACCTTTTTATGGGTGCTGATGATTAAGGGGAATAATCTTAATTTCAGTTAGTAAAATTGCTTTGTGTGTGTATGTGGGTGTGTGAAAATAATACAGTATCTTATTTCAGACCTCGTGGGGTTTCAGCAATTATTTCTTAAACAGAAAATCACAGAAGTCACCAGCCTCATAATGTCCAACTCCCGGGAACCAGAGTAAGAGGAAATTGCACATCTATCTTTGAGTTTAATTGTGTAAAAACATGTGTATAGATAACTCTGCCATTCTGTGTGGAATTCCCCCCTGCTGACATACAGAACCCAAAAAGCTCACCTTACCCAAACAGGGCAAAGCCAGATCCCACAGTCTCTGCTTGCTTGTAACAGCCTGCATGGGAATATATCGCGTAGGGTGGAGAGTGGGCGGCGGTAGGGCTGTGCCTAGGCAGACATTTCCAGGTGCAAAGCAGCACGTTCCAGGGCAGGAAAGCCTCACCCACTTCTGACTATACTTTTCTTTTTGCCGCTTCCCAGATCCCACTCTTCTTGAGCTCCCTGTCACTTTTTTTTTCCTTGATCAACGATATGCAAATACCACTCTGAGTCACGGCTGCTGCATTAAGTTTCATCTCTTCTTAGAGGTGCTGAGCTTTACGTGATTGCCTGCACGTCCCTTGGCTCACATGTCTAATCATTTCCACTCCGAAATCTTGAGGCTATGTTGGGGACAATATAATAACTAGTTTCTTGCAGCCTGTGTTCTCAGACAGCTGGGAAATGATCCAACCAAAAAGCACAGTGAATCTGTCATCTGAAGTTGAGTTTTCCTGAAGTTAAGGTCCACAAGTAATCTCTAACAGCCTCATGGCAAGGCAAGATTCAGAGACAACCCACCTTCTGGGCACTCCTGCACTTATCCTGTAAGGGATCCAGGCTCAGCAGGGCTGGTTAGGTTTGAAGAAAGGGGATCTGCCCACTTCTGGGGATGGAGGGCTTGTGATGACCTATGACTGCCAATCAGACTACTGCAATTTGAAGTTCAAAATTTGTTGATAGCTTTTTATTTGTTGATTTGTTTATTTGTTGATAGCTTTTTATCAGATATCTTTGTATTCAGCTGACTGAGATTCCAGATTTTTCTTGTACTGAATTTCTATTTGTTGATGGTTGCACACAGACCAGTAATGGGATCTGATTCTGGTAAAGGCCATAGAGTCAAAGAATCATAGGATATCCCAAGTTGAAAGGGACCCATAATCTTCATTGAGTCCAACTCCTGCCTCAGCACAGAACTACTCAAAAATCAGACTGTGTGTCTGAGGCTGGTATCCAAATGCTCCTTGAACTCCAGTAGCTTGAGGCTGTGACCACTGCCCTGGGTGGCCTGTTCCATGCCCACCATCATCTGGCGCAGAATATTTCCCTAACCCCCACCTGCCCCTCCCCTGATGCCCCATGCCGTTCCCTCAGCAGAGTTCATAAGGTTTCCCCTCAGCCTGCTCTGCTCTGGGCTGAACAAACCCAGGCACCTCAGCTGCTCCTCATACATCTTGTCCTTTAGGACAGTTGTAGTGTACTTTATAAGTATCAGCAGAGAAACAGCAGCTTGTAGAGAATGTGGATGCAGATACAGAGACAGGTCCTTTAGCTGGCTGGAGGGACACCAGACAGACAGTGAGGAGGATAATAGTGAAGTGAAAGAGAATCTTTCCTTCCTTCCTCATTTTCCACATTTTGCTTTTGCTGAGTCCAGCTGAAGGCATATACAGACATTCATCCAAATTTTGGCACATTGCCTTCAGAAGTTTATATGAGCAGGTAATGCAGAATTGAGCCCACGGAACCATTTTCACATTTCACCTCTCACAGCATTTCAAAATACCCATTCATCGCCAGTGAGGGTATACTGTGATATGATTTGGGACTTTTAGACTCACCTAACACCAAGTGTTTCTAAGGATAGGGTGTGGGGCAGCAATTTTTCTGTACAATAAAGCTTCCTTTTGTTGTCCATCACACCTAGTACTACTTGGTTGCACTGTGTGCTCTAGAATTTTCAATTAACCTCTAAAAAAGCTTATTGGTTCCATGTGATGGGAGCCTTTAGAGCAGCATCTATTCATATTAGTAAACTTTTGACCATCTTATAGTATTCTAAAGTGATTTGTATTAAATATTTCTTACTTGTTTATCTATTTACTTGTTTTCTTCATTTGAAAGTTCTTCCTCACATAAGCATGTATTTTTTGACTTGTGAATAAGAAGAAATATTCATAGCATGTTTTGGCTCAGCTGAAGTGAGGAAATTGAAGCAGAAAGATTGGAAGAACAGAATATTTTTCATTTGGTTGTGTCACATATCAGAATGGTTTGCAATACCTATTCGCACACAGAAGTGTCCAGTTTGCTAGCACTTATGAGTCACTGGAAGTGGGCTGCACTCACAGCTGTTAAACAGAACTTCATCCTGGCAGAGGGAAGAAGAGGCTGGAACTGTAAGTATCTGTGGGGTAAACCTGAGGAAAAGCAAAAGTTTGGTAAAACAATCAGTGAGACATGTCTGTAATTCACTAACATACAAGGGCTCAGGCTGGTGGAGCAGCAGTTTGGGAATTTTATCTGTGGAAGTCATTTTGTTTAAAGGCCCTTGCTGGACATCGTTGGCAAGGAGGTTTTTTTCTTTAAAGATCAACATTGGGATAACTGTGAGATGTGGTAAACAGTGTGAGTGAACTTAGTTTGGATTACAAATACTTTGCTGAAAGAAGAACCAATAATCATCTATGGCAGCAGATACAGATGTGGATCTGTGCATGGCTGTCACTTGAACACCCCACCTCAGCTGGCTCTGGTTTGCTGTTCTGGCACAGATGTCTGTTATCGAACAGATGTTGTCTTGTAAGCTCCACTAAGCAGCTCCATTTTCCAATCAGAATTGTAACTGGAATTATGTACAACAGATAATTACAGCGTTTATAAAAGGGGAATCTAAAAAACTGGCCATGCAGCTCAGTGAATTGAGGTCACCCATCAAGCTGCTGCCCTCCCCTCCTGCTTTTCCCAAAAAGCCAGATGACTTTATTAGAATCAGCCACTGACAAGACGCCATTGACATTACAAGCCAGGAAAGACAGCTAGGATACTCTTTTGTCACTAACTTATTGTTTGACCAGAGAACAAAACAATGCTTGCTGTATCATCAAACAGGTAATGGTCTCTCATGTAGTCATAGAAAATTATTATAATAGTTATTATAATAATTTTATTAATATTTATCCCTTAAGCCAGCTCCTTGATTATGTTTCTCACTGTCTGCTTTGTGACTGTCTTGCTGAGATCATAAGCATTTTGGGAGGGACGGTCTGTGTTGTATGCAGCACTGGTCACCTTACTTGTGCCTGATGAGCCAGGTTCTGCTTCTGGTAATAGTATTGTGTCTCTGAAGTCAGCTGGTAGTAATAGGAGAAAAAGTTGTAGCATCTGGATCAATATATTAAAACTGTAAAAAATCACTGTATTATTTTCCCTGCTTTCGCTTTCACAACTTGTACATACATGTAAATACACCAGGGATGGATTCTCTCTACAGCTGCCTAATGAGATTTGGGCAATTAGTTTAGGCCTCAGCTTATTAGAGGCAATGACCCTGCCTGCCAACATGTGTAAATCAACATAAGATAGCTGCTGAAAATCTGACCCATAGATTAAGGACAGATATACCTGAAGCCAAGAAATCATCTTTGGATATAGCACTGCCTGGATAAAAAATGTGTTTTGAATTAAGTCTTCAATATTTAATACTAATATAGCTCCAGAAAAGGATAGAACTTGTTGAAAAACATCTCTGGGGCAGAGAGAACAGAACTTTTAATTGAAATAAAATAAATCTCTGATCCAAACAAAAGTCTTTTAAAAGCTAATAAGGAGTACTTGTGTTCAAACAGTTTTAAAGTTTCTTCATAGTTCCTCTTTTCTTCCATGTTCAAATCATGACAGGGGGATGATAGTCTAATGCCAATGTCAGAGTGTGGCAGATAAAAGATATGCACTGCAGATATGCTGGTGATTTGGCTACCATCCACTTCTTTTATAGGAGCTTTAGCTCTGCATTTTGCTTTTGCAAAAATTCCATAGATGCAAAAGCCTGTACATAAAATTCAGTGTTAATATCTAAATGGGTCAGAACAGACACCAGAACAATGTGCTAAGAAACTAAAATGTGTGACCAGACTCAGCTGTCCAATGTCAGAAATTATGTCCATACAAATTTCACTGCAATAACCAGATCCACACCAATGCAGGATGCAAGCAATGCTTCACATTCAAGAAATAGATTTGTCTGTTGCACACTATACAGTGCATATCATACACTGATATATTTACATGTTTATTAACATATGTATGTAATGTATACACATGCATACATAGAACATGTAAATATAATAACAAGGAACAGATATGCATCATTTTGGTAAGTTTTCAACTTCTCTTGTCTCCAGTTTCGAAATAAATCATTTTGACTCATTTGATCAGATCTGATTTGAAACAGATGAATGAAGTCAAACCAGCTGACTTTTGTTGCTCAATTTACAAAAGTTGATAAAAGATGTTGGTAAAAAGAGTAAATCTTAATCTGAAATATGAAACTTGGAAAGCAATTGGGATGGTGGGTGAGTTGTGAAGACAGGGTGCACCTGGCAGACACAGGTGGGCTGGCAGGTAAGCAGGGGTCTGTCAGTGCTGATGTCTGCTTTGTGCATCTGGGAAGGGTTGATTCTCTGAGCTCTGTTTATTCTGCTGAAAGACCTGAGGGATAAATGTCCTGAAGTCCTTGTGAAATGCTCTAAGTTATACAGATGACTCGAGGTAGTTTTTTCAACTGAGATCCGAGGAAGCTCAGACCAGGATTTTGTCTGTGTCTAGATGGGCTGCAACTGGCTCTTTCCCTGTCCCAAAGCTACAGGGCAGTCTGGCTGCTTTGGCAGAGCTGATTTCCTCCTTTACAGCATCCTGAGAAGTTGAAGCCAGACCCATCTTGGCACCCAAAACCATCAATTTTGTGGTGGTAACAGTCTGGAGGCTATGCAGATACCCTGCTGATAGAAACCTGGGGGGTGAGGGGCAAGAGAAAAGGCTAGATATGGGGACTGTTTAGTAGAAGTTTGGGGAAAGAGAAGTGTGTAAAGTACAAGTTGTTGCACTTGGGTTGGGTCAATTCCAAATACATGTACAGATTGTGAAGAACTCATTGAGAGCAGCCCTGTGGAGAAATACTTGGGGGATCTTGATGAATGAAAAGTTGGACATGAACCAGAAGTGTGTGCTTGCAGCATGGAAGGTCAACAGTATTCTGTGCTCCATCCAAAGATGGTCAGAAGAGAGAGGCAGGTGATTTTCCCTTTCTGCGCTGCTCTTGTGAGGCCCCACCTGGAGTACTGTGTCCAGACCTGGGGCCCCCAGCACAAGAAGGACATGGAGCTGCTGGGGCAGGTACAGAGGAGGGCCACAAAGATCAGAAGGCTGGAGCACCTCTTTCACGAAGAAAGGCTGAGGCAGTTGGTCTTGTTCAGCTTGGAGAAGGATGGCTTCAGGGAGACCTCATTACAACCTTCCAGTACTTGAGAGGAGTTTATAAACAGGAGGGGGACAGACCTTTTGTATGATCTAATAGTTACAGTAGGGAATGGCTTAAACAAAATAAGGGAAATTTAACTTAGATGTTAGGAAGAACTTTTTGGTGAGAGAGTGGTGAGGAACTGGAAAAGGTTGCCCAAAGAAGTTGTGGATGCCCCATCCTTGGAGGTGTATAAAGACCAGGTTGGATGGGGCTCTGCATATCCTGACCTGTGATTGGCAACACTGTCCATGGCAGGGGGTTGAAACTGGATGATCTTTAAGGTCCCTTCCAACCTAAGCCATTCTATGGTTTCATCATTCTATGAAATTAAACAGTAGTCAGAGCAGAGCTCAGCTTTTAATGTGGGAGGAAGGGAGACCCATCTCATAGGAGTGGGAACCACCTTTCTGCTGCTCCAAAGGCTATGTTGTCACTTCCTAAAACACAAAAAACACTTTGGGGAAGAGAAAAAAGAGGTCAGAAGAGAACCAGGCACTCCAGGCCCTTCCCCGGGCACTGAGTCTGCCAAGAGATCTCCAGGAGATGTTGGCCAACTCCCATTTCCTGCGTCTGTCAGTCTGTTGAGGCAATGGGAATTGAAACCCCACTCTCTTTTCCATCACATTTCCCTCCCCAGGGTAATAGTTCGGTGTGGATTGTTGTTGTGGGAAACCTCTGTTTCACAGAGATCTGTAAGTCTGCTTTGCAAGAAAAATGGGCTCGGCAGTGAACAAGAAGCAAGACAAAAGGAGAATCAGTCCTGCTCTGGCCTTCCTTGGTCAATGAGAGAGCAGTGAAATGTGTCAAAGCTTCCTTTTGCTGCCTCAAAGAGCCCTGGCAGTTGCAGCACCAGAGCCGGGGGATTTGTTGCCCTCCACAACAAGTCACCCTGGACACAGTAAAAGCAGCCTCCTCTCCATAGCAGCCGAGGTGACTGAGAAGGCCAAAGGAAGCTCTTAAACATTTGTTTTCTAGACTTTGCCAGCCAGATCTCTCAGGAGAGGCTGGATTCCTCACAAAAATGCTTGACGGGAAGAAACTCCCTAGGAAGGGATTGTTTTCTTTTGTTTTAAACTTGAAGGCCTCCAGTTTGCTTGGGACACTGCCACCAGCCACCTAAGGTAATCATGAATCCTTCAGATACAGGGTGGGGTAAAGTCCTACTGAGGGGGTATAAAAGGGCTTCAGAGGCATGGCTTTTCTTGGAACATAATCTTCTTGCCACACTATATTTTGTGGTTGAACCACTTGATGGTTTGATGCTTTTAATGACAAAAATCTACCAAGGTTTCTCTTTTTTTGTCCTCTCAGTATCTTCTACTTTTTGTTAAGATTAAATTTTCCCTTGAAACCAACTTTCTATGTGTTCCACATGCCTGCTAGGGTTTCTTTAGTCCAAAGACTCTTTAAAAATGCATTGGAAACACCAAAAAGGATATGGAACATTGGTTTCCTCCTCACGGATAGGAGACATCCTTGTCTATTCTGGGCTCAAAGTGGCTCTTCTGTGGATACTTAACACTGTCCAGTTTCTGTCCAAATTCTCTTTTGGGGTGCTGCTTTGGAATATTTTTCAACTTCATGATGATGCATAATTTGAAGGACTCAGCTCAGAACAAGATGAAATAAAACTTCTACATCCTTGTGATAAATAATTATAACCCTAGCTATTTTCCCTATTTACTAAATGACAGTTCTGATCCAAGAACCACAGATGCATGTTGTATGAAGTGCAGTAAAGCAGAACAGGTACAGTGCTGAGGCAGCTAAAACACTTGTCTAAGTGCCAGTTTCTTTAAAAACATCTTTAAAGATCAAACCTGTGAAAATGTAAGACATTTTCCTTGAAGGCCATATTACATTTTCAATTATATTTTCAATGTAAGCCATATTCCTTACAAATGTAAGGAATACAGATGATTTATTATCTAACAGATACAAAATAAACAGACTCTTTTGCCTGCCACCTGCAATTTCCACAGGAAGGTCATGGCGTGACTAGTATAATGAAATTAAAATACAGAAGTAGGCAGAAAAGTATAGGCAGAGTTTGCCTCCTTTTATTTTGCTTACAGAGGTAGCAATGGGAAACTGCCAAAGTCAAGAGCTGTACGATGCAATGCAGTGATCCAGCTTTATTGTAAGGCTGGGAGCTCAACCTCCCCAGGTCGTGGTGTACACTCTGTGCCCATGTCCTGTTTAATTGATGTTCTGCTTACCACTCTGTTAAGCACCAGATCTGGAAAGTCCCCAGCTGCTGTGGAGGAATGAACACAGCCTGTTTGCCTCTATTCACTCCTCTCACCGTTGCACAGAAAAAGGCAGGGTTGGCTCTCTGTTTGGATTTTAATGATTACTCTTCAAACCAGTGCAGAACAGTTATGATTTTCTTTCTGCCTGGCACATGGTAATTGACATTAGGACTGACCTGTGAATGGAGTGAGGTAGTGGTGAATTGCTCTGTTTAAAGCTTTGGAATAGGATAACAATGTGTTTCTCATTTAGCAGTGCTAACTCATTGCGAACATGTTTGTGGCCAGTTTTTCAATAATATGTTAAAGCTTCACAATGAAATGCTCCGTTTATTCTGTGTCAAGTACATCCTCCTTTTCAATCACAAATGTCTTTTTTTTTAAATCTCCCCCACTGTGCTCAAGAGAGATTTGCTTTACATTCTTTGAATGTGGAAAACAAAATGAACAAGTCAGCCAAAGCAATTCTGCTTATCACAGTTTCTGTTTTAAATAACAAATATTGGAAAGTAGCATATGGGAAGTAATGTACTGACCAGTGATAATGCACATGCAGAATCAGGCTGCTAATAGACAGTTTGTGAAGAAAAGGAAAAGCTGTTTAATATACTCTTGGCCCATAGATGTTATCTCTATTTACACACAGACAAGCTGAAACCCAAAAGACTGAATTGCTTGCCAAGAAAGGACAGAAGAAATTGATGGCAAGTCTGGGGAAAGATTTTAGATCTGCTAAGTCCAAATCATCATCTCTAGCAAAAAACAGTACCTCTCTTTAAATAATTTTTCATTGTCAAGTGTTTGAAAGCAACGAGCATATTACTTTAAAAAATATCTTGTTAGCATCTTCTTGGCCGTGCATTTGAGTTGGTATTCCTCTGTTTTGGGGCTGTGAACACCTGTGTATGGTAAAGAACAGATGTGCCTGGTCTGCTGAATCACGGAAGGTGAACATCTGATTATTTTTGCTACAGGTCTCATTAGCAACCATGCAAGGTGTGAACTGACTTCTTGTTTTTGTTGCAGTAAATATATGTTTTCAGCATCATAAATTATTTATTCACATGCTTATTTAACTGAAGACCTCCTCTCCTCTGTGTGTTATGCTAAACCGTCACATCTTCCTTCCAATTTGTCCTCCAGAGAGGAAGGTTTTAAACTCTTTTCATTCATGAAAGTGAAAGGGGAAAAAGGTCTTTGACTATTTTCCATATAGATGGATCTTCATACTGAAAAAAAAACCTCCTGGGTTATGTCACTGAGCATTTCCTTTTTGCTGGTAAAGACTCTACCTTCAGTCTCTTGGTAATTGAGTCTAGTATTTCAGACCTCCCCAGTCCAGCTCCTGCAAGCCCTGGTTTCAGCTGTGTGTTTCTAGCTGAGACTGGCTATTTCTCTGTGTATGCCAGATGACTTCAATGGGAAAAATGACCACAGCCAACCAGTGTGTAATCATAGAAGCACTTCCCCAACAGCAGTAAGAGGCCATCTCCAAATCACTGGGCTCTTTAAACTCAAAAAAGGGAAGAGAGGAAGGTTTAACATGGCTTCAGGAGCCTGACTGCTGTTTGTTTTGCTGGAACACTGGCTCTGAGGACAGTTCAGAGAAGAATGGCCAGATAGCCTCCAAGTGGATAGGGTCCCTTATGCTCACTGACACCCCTGAAGAAGTTTTTAGAAAGTGGCACAAGTAGTCCGTATCTACAATCTCCCACATTCATGCTTGGCTTCTTTATGTATATTTTTGTGAACAGACACTGAATGAACTGCATCTGCACATGAGACCCTATTCCCTGCTTCAGCAAGTCTAACTATTTTGAGTATTTCTTTGATCTAAGCATTATTTGTGTGCCACATCTCCATCCATTCTGAAATCACTATCTGGGAGTCCACACAATAACAAGCCTTCTGCCTGCACAAAAAACACATGCCTGTGTAGTCCACCAGTGTCTGCTGCCCAGATTCCTGCACATGCAGAGTGTCTCTAGCAGTGTGCTCCCAGGTACACAGCGAAATGACACACATCCTCAAATAATACCAATGAACAAAGTCCAAAGGTTTATTTCTTTTTAACCATTCTCCTGCCCCTATGCTCAAAACTTTTGCTCTGATTAAGTTCATTGACCTTGTCAAAGTCTTTCCTGCATTTCAACCCTTGCTCAGCTCATGCTTAGCTTCCTTTCCTTCCTATTTCACCCTTTGTCTTCATATAAGAGTCCTTTGGGACCCTTTTGGGGAGCTCCATATTGTGGGGCACTGACTGATACTATGTCATGTAGACTCTATTTGCAGGTTGTATCAAACATGCTTTTCCTTTCTTACATGGGCTTCTTGGGCCCCTCACTACAAGAAAGGCATCGAAGCCCTGGAGTGTGTTCAGAGAAGGGCAATGAAGCTGTGAGGGGTCTGGAGCACAGGTCTTATGGGGAGCAAAGGAGGGAACCAGGACTGTTAGTCTGGAGAAGAGGAGGCTCAGAGGTGACCATACTGACCTCTACAACTGCCTGAAAAGAGGTTCTGGTGAAGTGGGGGTTGGCTTCTTCTTCCATGTAACTAGCAATAGGACTAGAGAGAATGGCTTCAAGTTGTGCCAAAGGAGATTCAGGTTGGACATTAGGAAATACTTCTCCGAGAGAGTGGTCAGGTGTTGGAATGGGCTGCCCACGGTGGTGATGGAGTCACTGTCTCTGAAGGTATTCAAGAAACCTTTAGGTGCTGTACTGAGGAACATGGTGTAGTGGGAAATACTGATGACATGTGGATGGTTGCACTGGATATCTTAGAGGTCTTTTCCAAGCTTGGTGATATTGTGGTTCTATGACTTCACCTGGCTGAGGTTCTTCATGGGGGTCTCATGCTTTGTAATGTCAATGTTTCATACTACAGGTTTGTGATAAAGGGGGTGAAACTCCTCTCACTCCAGTAAATTAGGACAAACTCTAAGTTTGGTGTGTTCATATCTGAATGGTAAGAAACAGGCCTGTGTGCACAAAATACTGCAGAGCATGAAAATATATTATGGTGTATCACTGTGAAAAACATGACCTCTGCATGTCATGTGGCAGCATTAGTAAATGAGGTTTGAAAAGAGAATGTTTTCTAGTGGCCTCTTAGAGAATGTGGGTGGCAAAACAGCAACAGTAATCAGCAGTGTTAATTGCAGTCACACATCAGTTTTCATTGGTGTTTACCAACTTTCCATATAAAAGACATTGTTACACTTGAAAGCTGAGGTCAAGTTAGCTAATCATTCATAGCGTGTTTACTTTCTCACAGGATTGTCTTGCAAGAATTGCACCTTATGCTTTAAAACAATTTCAAGGTAAGAGTGAAATTGTTTAATTGATTTACAGATATTTGTAGCTGACCTGCCAGTCAAACCGATTCAGATAACTGGTTGGTGCTCTGCCTGGTGTGTGAGACTCAGCTGTGCATTAAACTGGCTGATATGTGGACTCTTTCTGATGGATAGATCTGTGTTTAAGAACACCAAATCCAATCAAACATGTTACTACTTATTAAAACTGTCCACTATGCCTATTGCTAACAGTCATGGGACTGTGAGTCAGCCGTCTTGGATGACTTCTGGTTCTGCCGCTGATTCATTGAAAATGAATGTCCATACTGCACTTAGCATTAAGTGAATGACAGCTCAGGCACAAGAAGCCAACTAACTAAAGCATCAGAGGGCCTGTCACAGGATAATTATGACAAATCAAACTGTTTTATAAGTCAGTAAGGGCTTACAGTTATCATTCTGCTTACACGTTGAGAATGGACTAGCTCTTGTGCCCAAGGTTAAGCAATTGTAGAGTGGGTGAGTAATATTGCTTGCTAGATGAGAAGTGCACGTTCATGGTAAAGTGTTTTGAAAGCAATATTCTAATCGTTTAATTGCAGTAAGTTTATTATCTTCGAGTTATGGAATTTGGATTTAATAGATAATGGGAAAATTAGGCTTTCAGTTATAACATGTCTGTTTGTAAGTCAAATATAGAATGGATTAAAAAAAAACAAACCACAACCAAGCAAAAATCTATAATTTATGTTTAACTACATGATTTGGTACAAGACTACAGTGAAAACAATTGGTGGTTCAACTTTATCAGTAAATTTTGCTTTTCCCAATCCAGTAACAGCCCAGACTACCTAATATCACCTCCTGCAGACAAAGGTCTCATATTTATTTTTTTATTTTATTTATTTATTATTTATTTTATTTATTATTTATTATTGTCTGAAATTTCTCAGCCAGTCACTGTAAGGCATTGATCACTGGAGAACTCCTGCCCTGGTAACATTTCCAGGAGCTCAGCACCAAGCCTGGCTGTTTGCTACCATGGAGAGCAGAGCTGTTGGAGGTTTTCAGCCATCACTGAAGACACAGTGACCTTTGGGTTTGCTCTGGTTCCCATGTGCCAAATGACCAAGGGAATAAGGACAGGTGGAAGAGCTGTGGGTGGCTGCAAGTGTGGTGGAACTGAGATGGCTCCATCAACAGATGGGCAGCAAAACAGTGTCAGGAGCTCCTGCAGCTGTCCCTGCAGCTTCCCCTGCATCTGGGGCATTTGCTGCAGGCTTTCCACAGCAATGATATGTATATATATGTATATATACATACGTATACTTTAGCCTCTCTAGCCTTGCTCTTAGGGAACTGGTTAGCTATTTCTATCTCATGGATATAACATTGCTAAGTTATAAGCATTCAGTGATGGAGAATAGGAGCAGAATTTACATCAAATGTTGGAAAAAATGTCTCTTGCTGGGACCCAAATAAGGACTACTTTTCCTGTTCCTTGCAATGTTCTTGTTACACGTTGCATCTTTGATTGCTCCTATAGTGATATCTACTCATGACATAGTGCTACCACCTATTATGGATATACTGTATGGACCATGGACCACCTTGGTCCATGTAGCATGTTCTGCCATGCCAGACAGGTGCAGGGGGCCTGTCCAGATGTTACCTATATTGAAAGTCACCAATGCAAAGGAAACAGTCTTTGATTTTGGTTGGGATCCTGGGCAAGCTGGAAGAATTGGCTTCCAGATAAAGTGCCAGGTGACTAAATGGGCAGAGCTGAAACTTCATGAGCTTTCTTAGTCAGTATTTTGATAACAGCTCTCCATATATGTTCATATTTGACCTTTATTTCTACTCTAAGGTTTTCCCAAGACAGTGGGAGTGTTGCTGCTGCTATTGCTGTAGTGCTGATAGAGGAGTTGTTATTTAGAGTTGCTGGGCTCTGTTGCTATTTCACAAGTACAGTCACTGAGCAAGTCCTGTGATCAGGCTGACTCAGGAAGCAAAATTTTGCTACTACACATATCTCTGTGTCTGTATTTGTTTCAGTTTGGAGTCAGCTGGGCCTCTCTGTTGTGTTTTTTTTCCCTACACCTTATATTTAATGCATTTTTATCCTCCTGTGCTTCTCTCTTCCTCCCAAGAATCTCTTCATCCATTTCCAGATAATCAATCATCTCTCACATTCTGACTTGAATGTTTCCTTTCTAATGCTGATATGTTTACTTTGTTATTGCCAGAAGTCATTGTGCAAATCGTGGAAATTTTGGAGGTTCAGAGGGAAAACCAAAACACACTGTTGACAATACAGGAACTCTTTTTCACAGGTGGTGGAAGGAATTCTACAGTGCTACAATTTCTGGAGATGTGCAGGTGAAATAATATGAATGTTTATCTCTGTTCCCAGATATTCCCTCAGGAATGCTCTGAAAAGTAAAATATACAGGAAAATACCATAGAATTGTCATGTGTTCATACCTGTCTGAGAAGCTGATTCCAAATTGCTGTGGGAGAGGTGATGGGGGCTTTTAATGCCTTGTTATTCCCCTTCTTGAAAAGTTTTGGCCACAAGGATACAAAAGTCTTTGTTTTTCTCAAAAGAGAGAAGGGGGAGGAAAATCTTTGAAAAAGGCAAACTTAAGCCAACTGTGCTAGTTTTAGTATCCAGTGCAGTACACAATGTAGAGCTTTGTGCAGACTCCAAAGAGAAGAGCATATATGTGTATTAATGAGAACTGAAAAGAAATGCTCTGCAACTGCCCAGGAGCTAGGATGTTTATGGATTAGTTCCCCAAGAGAGTGTAATAGCATGAGAGCAACTAGGAGAAGGTTAAGATCAGTACACAGATCAAAGCCTTCTGGAAGAGAGGTTTGTCTTGGATATATCATCTGTAGTACAGATCTGTAGAATAGATCTCAACTGAACAGATCTTTCTGAAGTATGCTCAGATAACTAAAGCATAAGCAGGAAATTATCTCTTCTAGGCTTTGCTTCTCCTGAAAATTCATCTAGGCAGAGGAAAGGTTGATAGAGAAAGCACAAAGGTGAGCCGTGTATACTCACTCATAATGGGATGACTTTCAACAAGACAAATGCCAGGTCCTGCACTTTGGCCACAACAACCTCAGGTAATGCTATAGGCTTGGGACAGAGCGTCTGGAAGACTGCAGAGAGGAAATGGACCTTGGGGTATTGATTGATGCTTGGCTGAACATGAGGCAGCAGTGTGCCCAGGTGGCCAAGAAGGCCAATGGCATCCTGGCCTGCATTAGAAATAGTGTTGACAGAAGGAACAGGGCAATGATCATCCCCCTGTACTCAGCTCTGGTGAGGCACAACCTCAAGTACTGTGTCCAGTTTTGGGCCCATCACTGCAAGGAAGACATTGAGGCCCTGGAGCGGATTCAAAGAAGGGCACAAAGCTGGTGAGGGGTCTGGAGCACAGGCCATATGAGGAGTGGCTGAAGGAGCTGGAATGTTCAGCCTGGAGAAGAGGAGGCTCAGGGCAGACCTTATTGCTCTCTGTAACTACCTGAAGGGAGGTTGTAGTGAGCTGGGGGTCGGCCTCTTCTCTTGTGTAACTGGTGATAGGACCAGAGGGAATGGCTTCAAGCTGCACCAGGGGAGATTCAGGCTGGACGTTAGGAAATACTACTTCTCTGAAAGAGTGGTCAGGCATTGGAATGGGCTGCCCAGGGAGGTGGTGGAGTCACCGACCCTGGAGGTGTTCAAGGAATGTTTGGATGTTGTGTTGAGGGACATGGTTAATGAGAACTATTGGTGACAGGTGGATGGTTGGACTGGATGATCTTGAAAGTTTTTTCCAACCTTGGTGATACGTAGTAAAAACGGTGCAATAAAAACTAAACCAAGTGGATTCTGACCATAGCCCAAATACAAGGAAAGGACTTAGCAGGGCTAACTGTCCACCTTGCTAGACATCCTTCGGAGATTTAGAAGATGTCAAACCACCAGTCAAAGCCTAGTAATCCTATATTCAATCGCCATAGATCCCTGGAGCAACCTGTGAATTGTGTAACTGTCACAGCAAAGTGAGACAAATCCTTAGTGAGTGCTGGGATCTAGAAACTAGGTACGTATAGGATCACCCAAGTTCACGTTGGGCAAAAGTTGACAGAAAGATGGAATATAAAAGCAGAAACTGTCTCGTACAGATTCATAACTCTTTCATACAATGCTGCTTGCACCAGCAGTACTGGTACATAATGAATACTGGCAGAGCATCTCTGCATAGCACTGCTAGGTAATGCCACAGACAAGAGCAGAAGGTGTCTGGGTTGGAAGGATAGCCACTACAAAGCAGTCATCTGGCTTTCAGGAGAAGAGTCTTCATCCCCATTAGAAGTGGTAGAGATAACTCCAATTCTCTTTTGTTTCCAGCATATAAATCCAGAGCAGAATAGCAGTTCAGCAAACACGTGCATCTAATATTCCCTGTTGTGGAGCTCTAGGCAACCCTTGTTCTGCTGTTTAGATCATGTTTGTGCACTATTTTGGGAATCTTATCTCTGGATTTCATTGTGAGGATTGTGCATGCTAAACCTACGGCTTGGAGTTCCTGAGGTCTGTCCAAAGTCTGGCCATAGAAAGATTGGTTTGTTGTGTTGCAGGATCACCACTCACTGAATGATTAAATGCGCTTTTGCTGTGGTCTGTTCAACACTGGAAGTTTTACACAGTGGTGCTACCATGATTTTGATAGGGAAAACATGGGTATTCAACTGAAAGTAGAGCAGGTCTCAGTGGGTGATTATAGTCTGTTATTTTTCACATTATTTTTTGCCATGCATAAAGCAGCCTTTGTCCCGGTTCAACTGAAATATTAAACAGGCTTACAAGTGACACCTGGCCTTTCCTTATACGTAAGCACCGCTGTTCACAACCTCTCCCACCAGCCTGCCATTGTTTGAGGGACCAAATGCTTTGCAGAGAGCCCACCAGCAGGGAAACCAATCTCTTCCAACACAGCTGAATGAACTAACCTTGTTATCCTCTTTGTAGCAGCAGGGGGTGCATATATTAAAAGAGAGAGATAAACTAACCTACCAGAAACTGTTTTTCACAATTTTGTAACTCTCCTGGAAAGTTCATCTTCTTTCTAACTGTCACCACATCAGTCATGCTGCTGCAATTGCTAAAGGAACTGAATGAAGGCAACCTCTCCTTGCATTTGCTGCCCACAATGAAAATGAGCTTAACTCTCTTTGCAAGCAGTGACAGCCCTCATGAAACGAAAGTGCTGAGTCCATAAATCCACCAGACTGCCAGTGATTGCCGTCACCTTATCTTTACAGCTTTGAGCTCTTAGGCCTCTGGATCATTGTATTGTAGTCCTTACACACTTAGTAGCTATATCACCATTTAAAGTATCCAAAGGAAAGGGTATTTTAAGCACTCCATAGGCTACTCCTTCTTCCCAGGCTAATGTGTTGCCAAATACACCATCTTGAAGCAAAGCTGAAAAAAATATATGTTCTGCATAAGCAAAAGTATTCATCTGTTCCTCCTTTTCCCCGGTCCTTTGGAAATCTATCCCTGATTTCCATTAATTTTCTCTCAAAGAATTGAAATTCGAAAGATCGGTCCTCTGGGGTTTGTGGTCACCTAGTCTGGGTAACCTGAGGAACTAATACAAGTCCTATGAACTCTGTCAACCTAACACATGAGGAGGGTTTTTTTATAAGGTTAACCATCAAATTTGTATTTAGATGCTTTATGTAATCTTGGTTTTTGTTTTTGTTTTTTTAACATAAACATAAAGCTGTTTTAACCAATCAGTGCACCTCAAAAGTACATACACAATGCTAACCCCAGATGCCTTCCCTTTTTTGATTACCTCTCAGATTACCTTCTTCCTTGCATACATCAAAGATGATCTTATGTGGCTGATATTAGATGGTCAAGTAGGTTGATAGGATTTGTCTTTCTGCACTTTAAATACTGCAGTTTCACTGAAAAGTTCGTCATGCATCAGGAAACCAGTAGAGCATTCCTGTGGAGCCACATTTACAACACTAAATACTTATCCATTATAGGAAGTGATCACTAGCTCCTACCACAAAGTCCACCAAGATGATGATTTTATAGCATGAGGCTGAGGGCACATAACTGGGAGCTATGGTTCAAAACCATCAGAGACATGATAATAGCAGTACAAGGCAGAAGGAGATAAATAATAGTTAAATATAACCCTCATTGCTGGCGAGAAAAGCTGCTTGGGGGGAGTGTCACCAACACCATGACAGGGCTTTGTCTTATGCAGAACTAGTTGGATAACTCCAGAATAGATCCAGGCAGAGGAAAAAATGGTTTTGTATTGTTGGCAGTTAGGGGCTCATTGCCTCAATTTCTTCCCTGGGTGTTCTTTATTTAACAGGGTGAAGATAATCCCAAGCACAGCCTATTCTATAGGCATCTTTCCTAGGAAAAAAGAAGACATAGTCTTTGGTATTTGAAAGAGGTTCTCCTGCTTAATTTCCCCTCATGCTTCTCAGATGTGGGCCTTATGCTACAAAAAAAAAGCCCACCCTGAATGCTGAAGATGTTCTTCTCCAAATGCTTTTTCCTTCCTCCCTCTTCTGCAGCTGGTTGACAGAAGGCCTTAGAGATTAGCTGCATTTCTGTGAACTATTTATACTGAAATATTTTGTGTTGAAAGATGTAAGCCCTTTGTTTCCTCTGTATGTACACAGTGATCCCAGGAGGCAAGCAAATCCTGCTTTATTTTAGATCAGATGCATTATGAAATACTGTTGTAAAACAGCCTCGAGTGCACTTTTATGAGTCAGTCTCACCTACACACACATGTCACCAGGCACTCTAGATGTATGCATTTTTGTGATTCCGGATTACCCTAGTTGAAACAAATCTAATTCCCAGTTGAGATGAAATATTTTCTCTGAAACATTATTTCTTATTAATTTTTTCCAGGCAGAAATAATACTTAGATTCCTCATTGAGAAAATAAGAAAACTCTCTGTTAAGAGAGCAGCCAAGTTATCTGGATAATGATTAGAAAATATTCATCTTTAGAATCATAGAATCATAGAATCACTAAGGTTGGAAAAGACCTAAAAGATCACCCAGTCCAACCGTTCACCTATTCCCAATAGCTCCTACTAAACCATGTCCCTCAACACAACATCCAGTCTTTCCTTGAACACCCCCAGGGTCGGTGATTCCACCACCTCCCTGGGCAGTCCATTCCAGTGCCTGACCACCCTTTCTGAAAAGTAATACTTCCTCATGTCCAGCCTGAATCTCCTCTGCCGTAGCTTGAAACCATTCCCCCTGGTCCTATCACTAATGACACGAGAGAAGAGGCCGACCCCCAGCTCACTACAACCTCCCTTCAGGAAGTTATAGAGAGCAATAAGGTCTCCCCTGAGCCTCCTCTTCTCCAGGCTGAACATTCCCAGCTCCTTCAGCCTCTCCTCATATGGCTTGTGTTCCAGACCCCTCACCAGCTTTGTTGCCCTTCTTTGAACACGTTCCAGGGCCTAACTTCTCTTGGTTCTCTTGGTTCTCTTTAACTTCTCTTGGTGTCCTGAAATAAAATGCATAGGCCATACAGTATTGCACACTGTCAAGAATGGAAAAGGACTCACAGATCTCATTTAAGAAGATCTGAACAGAAACACAGAAATGAGAAATTTACAAAAAAATATCCTATCTCCAAGCCAAAACACTTCTCATCACTTACTCAGCAGCAAATCTGGCAGTACAAGAGACAGTGGGCACACATGGAAACATAGGAGGCTCTGTCTATCAGGAAGCACTTCTGTGTGGGTGATGGAGCACTGGCTCTGGATGCCCAGAGAAATTGCGGAGCCTCCTCCCTGGAGATCTCTAACAGCTACCTGGATGTGGTCCTGAGCCCCCTGCTCTGGGTGTCCCTGCTTGAGCAGGAGGAGGGCCAGGTAGACCCAGAAGTCCCTGCCAACTCAGCCATTCTATCATTCTGTGACTCAACTGGAAAGGTCCTTTCTCAAGATACCTCCCATGTGCTATGTGGTAGCTGGAAACTCAACATTAGGAGCAGCTCTCTGTTATAGTCACATACCAGGGAACCAGTTTTGGGTGATCTCACATAAGTCACTGAACTTACAGGTCAATGGCCAAATTTTCTTTTTGTTACACCCATCTAGTCCTGTGGGCTTCAGTGAGTGGGAGGATAATGGAAACAGTCCAGATACATTTTATTAAGCACAAAAATGCATCTTGGTCCAAGCTATTTCTGAAGTTCTCAATAAACAAAACACACTTCAACACGATGCCCTGAAAAGGTCACCCAAATCCTTTCACTTTGGGAAAAGAAATCCAAACAAGACTCGATTAAGGAATAATACTATTTTGATGGGAATTTTGCTTATTCTTGCAGAGTATAGGTGGTCATCATTTACTGAATCTTTCCTAGGTTGCACAATTTAGTGATACAAACATAACGTTTCTATGTACTGGGCACTGTCTAGCATTGTTAATTCCTCTTAAAAAGATTTTATGCTAAGTATCCTCATCCTTCATTGGATCTCTGTTCTTAAGAATTTAAATGGGAAGACCTTCTGCTTCAGTCTGCCTTGATTCAAGTATTTTTTTTTCTTATTTGCAAATTATTAATACCGCATTTAATAGGCATGCTGCAAGGTTTCTACAGGGCAAATAAAAATACCCTGAACATTCTTCCAGTTTTTTATTTACATCCTTTGGAGAACTTGGGGTGATTATTTTTGAATGTAGACAGCAATATTTATCAAAACAAGAAAGCAAGAATACAAAAAAACAAACTTTTGTAAGGCCAATACTGATGTAGAAAGACAGCAGCCAACTTTGGGCTGTAGTGTAGTGTTATTCTGCTTTGTAAAGAAACAATGCTATAGGAAGTGCCATTATTGCTACAAATTTTTATTCAAATTTTAAAAAAAGTTAGTTATGATCAGTAGAAAAATGTTTATAATAGATGCTTGTTGCATAGAACTGTTTTAGGGTATTGCTGACTTTTTAAAGCAAACATATTTGTGGAGAGAAAAGCAAAAGTTATTTTTACTTTGCAAATTTTACTTTATTAGATGGAATATTCACACTCATTAGATTTTTCTTTGTTTCTGTTGGCAAAATCTTCTATCTTTAGAATGAAAAAGACATCTGTATTTATGAAGAACGTGGATAATAATTCTACGCTTTTTTTTCTGATTTTCATCCAACTTCTTCCTACCTCTTATGCTGCATAGTCTTCTCTTTCTACCAGCACTGATTGCTGGGATTGTGTCTGGCATTACACACTTAAGAGAGCTCTTTGGTTGCTCACTGCATGGTGATGACGAATGGTAGATTGTTGAAGTATGTTATCAAAAGTCAGTCGAGGTCCTGTCAAAAACTCTGGCTCCTTGTGCAAAATTCAAAGGTGTCATAGGTGTTTTCTCAAAAATGCCAAATGGTGGTTAAAATCAGACTGGAGGGAGAAACAATTTCTATAAATCAGCTGTAAACCTTGGGAAGAGAAAATGGAAAAATATAATTGGAACCAGCAAGTGTGCCATGAAGTGCACACTTTACCTGCTTTTGTAGGAAAAATCTTTAAAAGGTAGGATAGTTAATGAATCTGGAAGCGTTCAAGGTCAGGTTGGATGGTGACCTGGGCAGCCTAATCTGGTGGGTGGCAACCGGCGCATGGAAGGAGGTTGGAACAGGACAGTTCTCTGAGACCCCTTCCAACCCAAGCCATTCTGTGATTCTATGATTCACAAATAAACAGCAATAAGGTGAGCTCTGAAGGCTCATGGAGGGTGAATATCATATCTACATCTCAAGAGCTAGAAGTGAAGAAGAGGAACAAATGCAGGGAATTCAGCTCAACTCAGAAAGCTACTGGAACAAACAGCCTATAAACACCTGGAAGATAAGTTGTGCTCAGAAATGAACAGCTCTATTTTGTCAAGAATGAAACATGTCAAGGGAATTAAGCTTCTTTTCTGACTCCGTAACGCAGCCAGCTGATGAGAAAAAAGCAACAGACATGATTTATAGCATTTGCAATAAAACTCTGGGTACAACTGTATATTTTCATAAGGAAAGCAGAGATGAATAGGCTGGATAAAGCTACTCTAAAGCAACTATTAAAATTTAGTGATGTGTCCCAGAGAAGATTGCAATAATTGCTACCCAGCAAGGATGACACAGTAAATAGTTCCCTTCAGCTAGTGATTTATGCCACTGTAAAACAGAACTATAACTTACAGTAATCACTTGGCTTCAACCTGCAGGGACAAGTTCAACATTCGGAATGATCACATGGAAGAGAAGGAATTGTCTAAATTTATTTGTTACTATCTTAGAAGAGGGAAATCATAGCCCAAATAGGAAAAGACATAAAGACAGCAATAGCACAGAAAGAGATCTACAAACTGAACATTGAGAAGAAAGTAACAGTTGTGCAACTAAGCAGATGTCATCCTGGAACACATTAACAGGAGTGCTCTAAGTCAGAGCACTGGGAAGTAAATTCTGTAGTTCATTTTTCCTCTTTGAACAACAAACCTAGAGAGACACTCATCAGCACCACTGACTTCCAGAGCTCAGTGCCAACTATGAATACTGCCCTTTAAAAAAAAAAGAATGCAAAGAGCACTTAGAGACTTGAGAAAAGAACTACGTATGAACCTGGCAAGCACTTCAGGAAATATGAATTATGAGGAACTGTTCTCAAAATTAAGCTTGTTTTGCTTTCCAGAAGGCTAAGAAGGACAGACAACCACAGAAACATCACTGAAAATGCAGAGAAGAAGGAAAGCAGCCAAACTGCCTGCCCTTCTGGGCATGGAAGTGTTTTCAAGAGTAGTACGTGCCAGAAGGAAAACTTGATTTCTAGATGCCCTCAGGATATAGAAAGAACTAATAGGAAGAAAAGATAGAAAAAAATCTTCAAGTAATATGTCTCAGAAGACATTATCTAGAGAATCTTCAAACTGGGGGATTTACTGGAGGATTTTAAAAGGGGTTAAACAAACTTGATAAGGAATGGCAAGCTTTACTTGGTTCTTTTTCTAAACAAGGAGATAGATTCCTCTTTCGAGTCCCCTTCAACTCTGATTTCTGTAATTTGATATGAAAATAGAAGTTCTATTCTTTCCTCTAGAAGCTGCTTGGCATCCTTCCCACTTTAAGGAAAAAAAAAAATTGTAAAATGCAGAGAATTTCCTTTCAACTCTGGCTTCCTGTCAGTAGAGTAAATCCTCGATTCCTGCTCAATTCCTTAAGGCTAGTAGCTTGTTTTTTCAAACAGATACAGTAAGTTAATACTTCCAGTAGTACTTTTATCTGGTATTGAGTCGACACTACGCAGCAGCAAAGTGCTTTAGGCCCACTGTTTTGAAGTCTTGTGCTGCTGTGGTTGCAAATACAAGAAGTTGCCTGAGTTTCCCTAATCCACCTTCTGTAGAAAGTTGGTTCAGAGCTTTTTCTAGCCACTTGCAGACTCACATCTCCTGTTTTCCAGGATGCCTTACCCTCCCTTCTCCACATGATCCTCTGGTGCTTATGTTGTTTTTCTTCTCCAAATATTTGCACCATCAGTCGATTGAGAACAAAGCAACAAACAGGAAAAGACATTGTTCAACTTCAGAGTTGCTCAGTTTCTGTCATTGCTTTGTACAATGATATAGTGCCTTGAGCTCCTGTCATCTTGGTTACTTACTTCCTGAGCAGATTTTCCTAGACTTAAAGGTATCTTAACAGCTGCTAGACTTTCTCAAAAGCAACAGCTACCAGTTGTGTTTATCCTTCAAATGAGAAACAGCTTGAATAACAAGAAAGAGGGTTCATGCCAGATACCAGTACCATCTTTTTCTTTGCTTCCTGCTACTAAATCTCTCCCTTTTATGATCAGAAAGAGGGGGATCTGTTCCCCTTCAAAAATTCAATCAATCATGCAGGCTAGAATGGATATGTCATTCTTTTTCTACTTTTGTAAGCAAACCACAAACATGAAGGGACTGATTTAAGTTTAGTAATATCAGATCTCCTAACACAAAATGATATATCATTAATAATGAGCCATTACTGTTAGTTAACTATGGGAAGGAGTTTGGGTGTCACAACGTATATGAATGATTATCAGATGAAAGTGTTTTAAAATACTGAATAATCCTGATCTTAAATGTGTACCAAATCTTCATATTCAGCATCACACCCCTGTGACCTGGCTCTGCAGTACCAGTGAATGTACTGGCTGAGACCTCTAAAGATTATTTCAGAGCAGTTGATACTGAGCCAAGTAAACTCTAGAGTACATCACTGCTGGATGTTGGCAATGGGCATGACGACGTGTCTCTAAAAATCTCTAATTCAGTAGTACCCTGCAGCTGCTGGGAAAAGAATATTTCCCTTTTTGGTGATGACAGTTCTGTTCTGACAAACTTCTGCTGAATCCCGGACGTATTCGATACCAGCAGTTATCATGAGCCACTTTTTCTTTCCTCTTGTGCTTTCACTCTTTGTCTGGCTCAGTGTAATCATCTGTGCAGGAAGTACATTCAGTCTGCAACACTGTAAGTAGCTATTTCCAACAGCCAGCCACTCCTTTGAAGCCTTTGAATTGCACAGATATATTTTCTCATGCACGTTTTCTGCAGCAGCTGCCCCAGACAGACAGCTTTGATAACCTGCTCTTGCCGTTTTGTGTGAAGGAGAGTCCAAGCCAAGGCTGGGACTCTTTCATCCAGAAAGAGAGTCTTGAAGGATTTAACCTTATGGTGAGGCTGACCTCCAGCAGCAGAGGTTACAAATCCCCTCCATGTGCAACCTTGTCTTTACACCAGATCACATCAAAGAACTAGCTGGGTTTCCTTCAGATAGTTCAGCAGACCATGGGCCAATATTAGAAAATCATCACATCCACAGATAGAAGGGCTGAGAGCTGACTTTCAAGTCTGCACCTGGAGCCTTCTGCTTGACCAAGACTAGAATTAAGCAATGAGCACTAATGTGATGAAAGATGAGTAAAAAATGGGCCTTCAGCAGCTCAAATCTGCTTTCACCAGACTTGAGGTTGTAATAGAAGCAGAGACAACCTACAGGGACTCCTTTCACAGATGAAAATAAGTCACTGTAAACAGTTGTTGGAGGGGCAAAGATCTATTGCTTCTCCCAGTCACTGCAAATCTGCATCAAGTGGCATAGATAGTACATGAGATTAAATTAGGCTCCCGGGGGCTTTTATGTCTTGGAGCTAATGGCAGTGATAACCCAGTAGAAAGAATTAGATATACCGATGATTCTGTAGACAAAACTAATAGTTTCCAATTTTGTCCATGCTACATAATGCTATTTTTATGACATGCTCAAGAATGAATTGTAATTTATGCAGTTCTAAATAACACTACAAAGAGATGTCTATGCTTTTCACAAAGTGATATCTGGTTATAGTCAGAACTTTCCTTCTGCATTAAGAGGGTTTTTTTCTTTTTTTTTTCTTTTTTTTTTCACATTATTTAAGATTCTAACAAAATGGCTTTGAAGTTCTATGCAAATACTACTGAAAATACCGTGTTTGAAAATTAGCCATAAAAACTGCAACATATTTTTGTTCTCTTTTAAATTCTGATAATTTTTAAAGAGCTCCTTCTGAGAAGAAAATAACCTATGATGTGAGGGACAAACAAAGCAATAAATGCATTCCAGCAGGGAAAGCATGCTAAACAGGAAATCTTGCATTCAGTAACTAATATTCTCCATGACATTCCTCATCAGTTTGCTCAGTATCTTTCTGAGCTGAAGGGACACAAAATGTTGTCTTTTCAGACATAGGGCCTCAGACATCAAAATTTCAGTACATACCTACATTTCTTTTCCCAGGATGAAGTCAGTATCAATCATGCTGTTAAATAATCTGTGACTCAGATGTACCACCAAAGGTGAGGAAATCCAATGAGATCTCCATGACACAGGGTGGTTTTCTGGTGGTTAGATTCTCCCTTTTTGAAGGTTCCTTGGTACCACAGTAGGTGGATTAATACATTCAGGTACTTCTACAAAGTGTGTTCACATGCATTCAAAATCTACTAATTCTGCAATGCTAACATTTATGTGAGCTTTAATACTTATAATTACTAATTGAAACGTTCAAGACTCAGACTCTGGCCCCAGTCTCCTATTCAGAAGATAATAGGAAATGCCCTCACCGTTTCAGTAGTAAACATTTTTGCCATGAACTATCACTTGATATTCAGTTTTAAGAAACTGTAGCAAAGCAGGGTTCCTAACCTTATCTCTACCCAGCAGTGTCATATCAGTGCTAATGAATAATAATTAGCCAAATTTGTAAAGTTTTGCTACACGCTATTAAACACCTGTGGCCTTGCATCCATAGATGTTGTATCTCATTACTGGGTGATGAAAAGCTAAATTAAATTCTCGGTTATCTGACAGACACCTGCAGAGTTCAATAAGGGAAACAGAGGTAAACACAACCTTGCTGTCCAGACTTTTTGAATAGCTGCTTTTTTAATTCAATAACTGGTGATCAACTCATTGGAAGAAGGACAAAGAAAGCAAGAGCATCTTGACTACAGATAGTGGGAACTCATGCCCACAGAACTGTGAGCGCTGCTGACAATTACTGACTATGTAGTACAGTGTATAGTAAAAATAAATGTGACGTGCCTGTGTGCATCTTAGGATAGAAACCAGAAGAACTTAAATATTCCAGCTAATAAACACAGCTTGGCATTTTAGATGCAATTTTTCTAGTGCTACTGTAAACAGTGCTTTGGGTTGTTTCTTCTTGTTCTACTTTGCCTGTACTTTTGGCAAAAGGACAAGCTCTAGGCATTATTACTCTCTCTTTCCACTGCATTCCCCTCAAGATAGCCCCAAGAGTCTTCAGTGATTGTTACTTTCCTGTTCTTAGCATATTTACCTGAATTCTCTGTCCCAGTTACTGTTCCCTTATATGGTGTCTTTGAATCAAATTCTATTCCCTGGTGAGCTCTTCCCTTTCCAATGGCAACTGAATCTGAAAATAGCCTGTGCAGCCAAACCCTACCTGTAATTTTAAACAGCATTTTAATCAGTATTTGAGCTCAGCTCTATAGCTCTGCCATTTTCAAACGGTGTTCAGTGTTCAAATGTTCAAATCAAAGTACGATGTGTGCAGCTTTCAAGTGAAGTTTATCTGCTCATATTGAAAATGAGGTACTGACTCTGGTACTTATTTGGAACTTTAAGACATGGGTCTGCCATAGCTAACATTCTTCCAACATTTTCTTTGATTTTTAACACTGAAAATTATTCTCTAATATATTTCTTTATCATAGGAACTAGTTTGTTCAACCTAGTAATGACTTTAAGCATTGTATATTCTAGTTTTGTATAGACAAAATCCTTGAATTTTCCACAGGCCAAATTATTCCTATTACTACCAAAGACCTATTGGAGCTTACAAAATACTTGTTTGATCCTTTTTTAGAAGAGCATTAATTCAAACTGCACTTTGGGCAAGGAATGAAGCCATACATGGCTAATAGTCATGTTACTGTATACCAAAATTTCTGCATTTTTAATTTCTTTCTTGAACTTTTAGCATTATTAGCCTGCATTCCATACCCAGATGGCATGCTGTACTGTAGTATTCATCCCAGTGACTGGTTGTTTTGGCCAGAAAGATGAAACCTTCAGAGTACACCTGTATAGCAGTCTTGGCCTCTCTCACTACCCACTTCAGTTTTATGGTGGCAGTCCCAACCTTGCTGTGATCTACCATACACCTTCCTTTGACAACTTTCCCTTTACCTCAACTTTCATTTAGCAGAACTTGTTTTTGTTTCCTTAGTTATGCCAGTTTCTTAAAGTTAATCTTGACCTCTCTGTCTGTAGCCATAGCTTGATTCTATGCTCTGCCACTACTAACATTTGGCTTCATCACCCCCACAGTTTGCATTTGGAGAGAGGTAGGCTGCTATTAGCCCACCCCTGAGAATCCTCTTTGCAAGTCTAAACAATCCCAGCTCCTTTGCCTTCTTCCTGAAGGTAATATGCCCTAATCTCCTGACCATCTCTGCAGATCTTTGCTAGACTCTCTAAGGTTCTTGATATCTTGGGAAATCCAAAACTGGTCTCATCAGAGATAAATAAAGGAGATAACAATTTCTCCAAATATTCTAGACACATTTCTGATGTAATTCAGTGTGCATTTTGTATCATTTGCAATGAGACCAGTCTCTTTACTCATACTCATTCTGGCATCAGCCACAATCTCCAGATCCCCTTTCACCGAGGCTCAGCCATTCAATTCCTAGCCTGTGCCAATGTATGGGATTATTCCACTCCAGACATAGACCTTCTGCTGCTGGATATCACGAAGCTCTTCTTAGTACAATAGTCATATTTCACAAGGTCCTTCTGTGTTAAATTTTTGCTGCTTGGTATAGCAATCACTTTCCCTTAATGAACACCATCTTGAATTTGCTGTTGGATACAGCAAATGATGATAATCTCATTATCTAAATAATCAATTAAAATCTTGAACAATACTAGAGCATTGCAGCAATCCCTCTGTTACTGGCCTTCAGCTGGTATTATTGCACACTTTGATCTTTGCAGTATGTCCATTTCTTTTAGACACATTCACGCATCCATACTTTCTTAAATTGAAAAGAAGAATATTTTTAATGATGGTTGCCTTATCCTTACCAAAGCTGAGCTTTATTATATCCACCACTCTCCTTTCACTGATATGACTTTTTCATTTATCAGGAACCTCAAACTAGCAATTACTTATTTCTGCTGATTTCACTATCTAGATGAATCCTAGAGCAAGAGTTTCTACTTCTTTTACTCCTTAGGTCAAAAAAAGTTTTTTTTAGAAATGTGATTTGGATTTCAGTTGCTTTCCCACTACTCAAGCATCTTGAGAACTGCTTAATATTTCATTAATTTTTCCTTGCTGATAAAAATACAATACTTGTGGTTTCCTTATATTTTTGCACATTTTAAAAAAAATGTTTGGTTAAGCTGACTTTTTTTGTCCAGTGTCAGCCACTGTTCCATGTACCCAATTGGAATTTGGATTAATGAGACAATAAAACCTGTGCAGTTCATCTAGATATGTCTAAGCTAACGTGGGACAGAGTATGAGCTCAAATCCCTGTCCTTCATCTGCCTACACCATTTAATTGCTGTTTGCTGCATGGCTGTTCACCAGCAGCATTGAGAAGACTAACTCCAGCCTCCACAGATCCCAAGGCTATCCCATTGGGCTTTGCAACTTCCAGCATGCTTGTATTGTCTCATTCATACCCTGGGGCGTGCAGCATATCCCTTCAGCTCTGTGCCATAAAAGCATCACTTCTGTGGATTGCAACACTTCCCTCAGATTATTTCAGACCCTTTGAACTGAAGAAGATAAAAAATAATGATAATGTGTTAGAAGTATGGCGACATCACTTGTAGCACAGAAGAAAGGCAGGGCCGAGTACCACGCAACATTTATATGGTCAATCTGCTGCATAGGTCTGGTCTTATGACACGAAACCAGCTAGTTTGGGCCACTTAGTGCCAGGGACAGAGATTGGATTTTGGTTGGTTTTCATTCTGTGGTATGGACCTAGCATCTGTTTGAGATTTAGCTCATAAAAGACAAACTTAACACCGAAGTGGGAATTTTTTCTGACTCATTCAATTTGTTAATCTCAAACAGATTTACCATGTCCTGTTTAATAGGGAACAGCCTTTAAAGTTATTAAATAAATGAACTGATGATTTAGAGCTGGCTTTTGATTCTGAGCAACTGTCTTGAAATGGCTGACAAAAACAAAGCATGTTCAGTTTTATTGCAAGAACTGCAATCAGCTTTTCTATTGCTCCCTTCTCTTGTCCCTACTCCCTTATTTCCTCTTAGTATTGCACACCTGCTCTTTGATAAATTCTTCCTAAAGAGACCCTGAGACTAGATTACAATCTATACTTGCAATAATTGTCCTATACCCTCTGCAGCACCTTCTTTTTTACAACAAAGTCCCTCTGTTGTGAAAAGTGAATCAACCTCCATTTCTCTGAATATGGGACAGGAAGGAAACCTGAGTTATTTGTTACATAGGCACTTGTGTTTTATGTGTTCCTTGGCTATGGGTTCAAGTTATAACAACAGCTTTTGTAACCAAAATTTTCATAAGTAGTCATCTAACTGATAGCAAATTATGCCATTTAGCAGACTGTCTTGCAGAGCGAGGCTTTCTTTTAGTTAATTGCTCGTCTTCATTTTTGCTATGTAATTCTGCTCTCAGACCAAAAGGTGTATATTTTTAAGTGTATACTCAAGCAGCAGGCATGTCATTACTGCCTTATAAAAATTAGACAGATCTTTCTTATCAGACCTAGCTGGGAAAGAATTCTGACTTATACTTACTTAGTTGCACCTTACACTGATGGGCAGTGGCCAGCCTGTTTTGCTTGATTTCAAGCCATCTTCGGCCATTGGGCTCAAAAGTTCATCTACATTTGAGTTGGATATTCAGATATGCTGTGGAAAAAAAAGGAAGTATTCTGGTACACACATGTTTTTGTGTTTCTGTATTTTTGCATAAAGCAACACTTCAGCAAGACTGAGTGGGAGGTGAGGTGAGGGGGAAGAAATGATCTTCCAAATTGATAGATAGAAGAGAAACTTCCTTCAAAACATAATCATGAAAGATGAGGGGTAAAAGGAGAGTGGGGAGCACTAGTATTTCAGTTATGGGGCAATTTTTTTTAGCCAAATAAAGGTCACAAACAATGATATCATGACATCACCTTGCGATTGGTGTCTTTTGTCTGGGTCAATACAGAAAATGACTAAGCTTTCTGACTGACATGTAAATCGATTTGATCAGCACCAAAGTGTTTAGAATTAGGAAGTTTTCTGCTGGCTTCCAGGTCCTGTGATAACGGGTCTGAATGGTCTGTCTTACCATAGCACACACTCAAACCCTGTATCTTCCTGGTCATGTCTCTATTCAATAACAAGCCACTGCAAAGTCTGTATTACATAAATAAGGGGAAAACTCCAGACTTGACCCATGTTGATCATCCAGCCCTCAAACGAGTTCAGTTTTAATGTTCTTAGTGCTGTACCAATGGGATAGATGTGCATAGTGTTTTCCTCCTAATGCTCAAGTAAATATAATACCTATTTCCTACTCTGTGAAAGCAACTTTCTTGAAAAGACATTTACAACTTAAAAGGATATCTTTAGATGGAGGGTCTTGGCACCCCAAGACATCAGCTTAGCAGATTACAGCTGTAATAAGTCTTAGATGTGTAACTGTGGGTATCAGTTGGGCACTGTTAAATACTCTATGTACAGAATGTTTCAGAAAGTAAGTTAGTGACTTATGCAGCCTGTCTTCTTGCAGGTCATTTTTTGAAGAGAAGTAAATACACTACTCTCCGACAGGAATAGGAAATAGTATTTGCCCATGCCAAAAGGAGTACTTTGTAATATGATTTCTTCAGTCAAAGTAAACCCTTCTGAATAATGCAAAGTACCACTGGATATGGGATAGAGAAGATCATCCACTTTTGAGATCTGCAAAACATTCCCACTCATTTATAAAGGTGCAGTGTTGCATTCCTCCTCTGACCACTGTGTAGGGTTACAGCACTGCTTTTAGTTCAAATAGGTCTCTGTACTCCTTGCCTGCTTATCGTTGGCATGAAAAGAATCAGCGCGAATAAGACAAGAATAATATCTCATACCCATTCAGTACAGCTACGCCTAAAAGGGAATGTACTGCATTCATCTGTATGTTTAGCCTAGATCTCGAAACAAATCAGCTCTGTCATTGTATATACAGGTGTGTACGTGTGTGTTTAGCAGGTGGACAGGCCTGAAGATTGCAATATTGCCTCAACAGGCCTAAATAGCCTCATAAAAGGCACTATCAGGTGCCATAAAACCTATTCTCTGATCTCTCAGAAGCTCCATACAGCTTTGTGTTTAGCTTTGGGAAAACAAGAGGGCCACTGAGCAGCTGTCCACTATGCGCTTTCCACAGAGGCCATCAGCATGCAGACAGGCCATGGTGAATGGCACTTTTCTGCTTCTGTGACAAGCAGGTGATAAAGAAGATAAAAACAAAGAACCTGCCTGAGTAGAAAACACGAAATTAAATCAGGCAAGATAGTTAGCAGCAGTGTATTACACTCCAGCTGTGGTCAACATGCAAGCAAACAAAGACATGTTGTGGTACCTGGAAGGCAGGTCAGCACCATGCAGCCATTCACTCACTTCCCTACTACCCAGTGGGATGCGGGAGAGAATCGGAAAAGAAAGAAAAGAAGTAGAACTCATGAGTTGAGGTAAAAGCTATTCTGTAATACAGAAAAGAAAGACAGAAATAATAGTAATGATAAATGCATATATTTACAAGCCAAGTGATGCACAAAGCAACTGCTCACCACCCACCAATCAATGTTCAAATGGTCTCAGACCAGCAGCTACAACACCAGTCAACTCCCCTCAGTTTTATGTCTTTTTTTTTTTTTTTTTTTTTTTTATATGGAAATATAGTATGGAATATCCCTCTGGCCATTTTGGGTCAGCTGTCCTAGTTCTGTCCCCTCCCAGCTCCCTGGCTGGGGACAGAACCCCATCCCCCTCACTGGCTGGGCAGTACAAGCTGAGGAAAAGAAACATCCATGCCTCTGTGCAGCATTGCTCAGCAACAACTAAAACATCACTGTATTATCAATAATGTTGTTCTCCAAAGGCCAAGACATAGCATCATACCAGGCACTACGAAGAAAGTAATTCTGTCACAGCTGAAAGCAGGACAAGATAACTCTTCTGAGCTGCCACCAAATCCAGACCTTTACCACTTGATACGCGCAAAACCACTGCCGTACTAGGAAGAGAAGCTGTTCTAGACCCTAACCAAAATCCCATTTGGAATTTCTTCCTTTTTGTCTAACTGTGTGCAAGTTTCAGAGTCTCTGTTGACTCCATCTTTGCCCAAGAGACACACTGAAAAAGCTGTCTTCGTGGATCCTTTCTTTAATCTAGATATTACAACCTGAGCCCTATTTTCCTACTGTAGCAGGGAATGGAGCAATCTCCCAGCCTTTCAAATGACATGTGTGAGCCACAGAACTAAATTCTTCTGGTTTTGTCTGATTTGACGATTTTTTTTTTTCCAAGATGCATTAGCATCAACAAGAGAAATTGCAAGCAAAATGTTGTGCAATGGGTATATAACCACTGAGTAGGCTGTGGTTGAGATTTTTTCCTGGTAAGCAGGAGGGCTGTGCTGCAACTCAACTGCATGTATATGGTATCTGGCCTGCATTATCCATGGGTTATTGGCTATGAGGCAGTAATAGACAAAGCAAAGACTGATGGATCATAGGTATTTTTCCTTGGAGATGACTCAGAGCCAAAAACCCTATGTGGAAAGAAACATAAAACTTATTTTAAATGCCTCTCTTGGCACTTTCTCTTGGGTAGGTTTAATATTTGCCATTCAGCATGTTGACTTTTCTGAAACCCAGTTCTTAGGCACTTTAGTAGTTCCCATGCATTGAACTGAAAGCATGAGTGCTGATTCTGGGCTGGGACCATCACTCAGCCGTTGAGTCCTGCTGTGAGTTTTGCTCATAGATGTCATGCCAGTTCACTGAACTTCCTGCAAAAAAGTGTTCCTTTTGGAAAAAATCATAGAATCATAGAATGGCTTGGATTGGAAGGTATCTGAAAGATCATCTCGTTCCAACCAAAACGTCCTGAATGCTTCAGCAGAAACCTCCTGAAGGGACGTACCTTTGCAAACAAAACAAAACAAAATAAAAATTAGCCACTCCATTCATCAAATACCTAGGAAAAAAATGCCCTCGTTTTCTAAGCAAATATACGAAAAAAAATGTGTTACTTCCTTTGCAAATGGAAGGAAGTTCATATTGCAAGCCCAATGAGTCATCTCAGATCTATGCTCTTACTGAAAAAGATAAACCTGCCAAAAACAGTTTCCAAACTGGAAATAAGTACTTATGTAGGGATAAAAATGATATCAGGGAAATCTGTGACAAGGGCATGTGAATTTGTAGTCCATTGTGTTATTTTATTTATAATTTTTATTGAGGTCAGTGCCCTAGTTCAAAGCTGCATTGGATAATTTTTGGAGGAGAACTGATCTGTATGGCTCCATGTCAGCATCATCAAGGGATCCAAAGACAACAAAAGCTCCAGTAGAATAAAATTCCCAGTGGAGAGGGTGTGATATTTGATGGGTCACACAGGGAATTCTTTTTACATGAACCAGCAAACATCAAGTATATTTTTCATAAAACATGTAGCTGTATTGTTAGTGAGAACAAGGGAACACCCAGTTACTCTAGCAGTGACTAATAATATTACCACTGCTTAAATGTAAATAGAGTGCAGAAAGCTTGCTAAAGAAAGGGACTTCTTTTTTTAAAAAATAATGCTGTGCTCCAAGTTCATTCAACTCTTTTTCCTTCTTTACTGCTGCAGCACAACCACAATAATTTCCTCTGTTAATGCTTTCATAGCAAGGAAAGGAGAACAGTAAAATAATTAAAATATCTTTCTATAGTATTGAGACAGATGAAACTGCTGCCCTTCGGTGGGTACTGGATCAGGTCCCTAATCTAGTGGTTCTTCATTTGCACCGTCTTCTTTTCCCTGGAGCCTTGTAAGCATTGATTAGTTAATGGTTTTAAAGAGTTTTTTAAATTCTGACAGATCGTTACTTCCAGGTATTGGAAACTTTAAGTAGGTTTCTGCTCAGCACATATGATTATGTAGTAAACATGAATCTTGAAGTATGGAAGTATGCCATTTCCCTTCTTTGTGCGTATCTCATTGGGTGTGCAAAACCTCAGCTTACTAGAACAAAGTGAAACACTAAATCAATGCCTATTTACTTTTAAAAATCTTGGGAGACTGATGTTGTCATCTCAACTGGAAGTCAAAGACAGAACTGGAGAGCAGTGATGCTTTCAGGCAATTCTGAACAGCCTGTTAGATGGTAAAGGAATGGAAATCAGTGGCTGGGCAGCCTTTCCCGCAGAAATGCTGATTTGAAAAAGCTAAGTGCATGCCAGCTGCATAAAGCTGGTTTATTGAATAAAATAATATTTAAAGTAGAAGCACTCATTAGCTTTTCACTGGGCCCCTGTGGTTGGCAGTTGGCCTGTCTCCCTAGCACAGTGGTTCCTCCAGTCCACAAGTCCCTGCACGTACTGCGAATGGTGTATGAGATGCTCAGCCACTATGGGAAGGCAGCGTGCGCAGTCGTGCAGCCCGGCACAGACTGAAAGCTCACTGAGGCACTGCCTGCTGCTTTGTCAGCAGTGCCACCCTAGCAAATTTAGCCTTGAAATTCCTGTTTTCCCTGTTTTCTAAGTGGACTGCCTGAAGACACAGGAATGAAGTTCCCCAAGCTTTCAGCTGCGTTCCTTTCTGGCACATGGCAGGATTTGGCTCTCCAAGTACAAACTTCAGCAATTACATCTTCACATAGTAAAATACTTCCTAACTTGGTTTCGGAACAACAGCATTTTCTTTTGCAATCCACCAACCACCCTCAAAAGGCCCTGTGAATCACTATGTTATTCTCAGCCTATTCTCAGCTATTCTCTTATTATAAACAAGCAGAATAGGTAGGAACTGTGCTTGCGCTGGTGAGGGGTCTCAATCTGGATACACATGTTCCCAGCTACTGACTCCTGGAGGCTGCTACCTCTCTGTCTCCAGCATTTTTGAGAGTCCAGCACTACATGTGATCTAAATAACAAACTGCAGAAGTCAAAGCAAAAGAAAACACTTCATTCCAGCTCTCCAGTTCGTTCCAATCTCAGTTCTTGTTTTTACTGCAGAAGTCTGCGTTCTCTGAATATGAAATGGTTCATACCGGTTGAAACTTTTGAGCTTTCAGCCCCTTCCCCAGAAAGCAGCCAAGGACAGCAGAATGAAAAACTGCTTAAGGGTGGGCCAAACTACACAGACACCTATGAAGGACTGAATGCTTCCGAGCGATTTTGTTTCATGATCAGATGAAGAAAGGATTAATCTCTTGGAAAATTAGTCAAGTCCATCTTTTTGTTCTAGCACTTGTTCCATAACTTTAGGAGCCACTGATCTTGATAGATCTTCCACAACAGTGAGCCAAGCTATTAGATGATTTCATTTTGAAGATCTGACTTTGAAATCGGCTCAGTTGTAAATGATTTTTCATGGTTTCATTGGCTTCTTGGCCTCACAGTGTAAAAGGAGAGTGAAAACTGTTTGACCTTTTGTGATGAAAAAAACAGAGCATGCACAGAGCAGCTCTGTCTGTGTCTCAGAATGACAAATGCTTTCCTTTTGTTGTTTTAGAAACACTATTCACCCTTGTAGACATTAACTAATCAAAGGTAAGAAAACCTGATGAGAACTTAGATTTAGTAAACACTTAATATTTCATAGTTACTGCTGCACAGCATGGTCTCTCGCTATTTCACAGTGAAAAAAAAAAAAAGAACCAGATTTCCAGTTTTCTTTTTCCAAAGTCAGCACTTTTGACTCAGGTGCAGAAGCAGGGTTAGGAGGAGAGAAGCTAATATGCATCTGAACAGCAGCAACCTTTTATAGGCAGAACTTAGTAAGCATATTGTATAGCTGAGAAAACAGAGGCTGAAAGTTTACCAGAGTTTCAGAGTATCAGGAATTTCTGATTTCCCCTTCAAGTTGCTGCATGACAGAGTATCAAAACACACTGTGGATTTCAATAGTCTGGGTCACAGCAGTCTGTCATAGAAGAGTGGCTGCTACGTGAAATCACACATATGGAGTTAAGTGTGCTTTACAGAAGGTCGGACAAGCAGAGCAGGCTGTCACAGTTTAACCTGCCCCTTTGCGGGTGGTTACACAGCAGAGCTGTGTATATAGCGATACTCTTTACTCAGCAGGCTAGGGCCTCTTTTTGGAATAAGCGATTAGCTGCGCTTCTTGCCAAAGAGCTGTTCTCTGGGAAACTCGCACAGCACTTGTTGCACCCGCTGCACCCTCTGAACTTCATTAGAAATGTATGACGGCATTATTTTGTTTCTACTGAAAGCAGCATTTAGTCCTAGTGGCCATGTCAATGCGCAAGTTTCACAATTCAGAATTTGGTAAGCAGGTTTATCTTTATATAGTAATGCACACATAGACATGATTTTGACCCCCTGTACCAGAATCCCCCTCCCCCGTTGCAGTCCTTTGCTCAGCCTTTCTCAGGAATGCTACTCTTGTGCAAACTCGCCTCTCCTCATTGAATTGTGTGAAACTCTTTCCCGGCACCGTGAACACTTTGTGAAGCAGGGCAGGTCTCAGCCATTCACTGCACCCAAATCTTCCCCGGGAGAGAGATGTAGAAGTCAGCCTCCTCCCAGCTAGACTGCACGACCCGATGGATGAGAGGGACCCCGGTTACCGGTGCAGGGGCAGTGTTTCCACTCGAGATGTAGGAACCGGTACAGATCTGGCAGCCGGGGTGTTGACATCCAAGGCGGCGGAGAGGCACTAGGACGCCGAGACGGGCGGGCGGAGCCCCGAAACGGGTGGTGGCCCGCCCCGTGCGGCCGCCGGGAAGGCACGGACAGCAGCGGCGGAGGGCAGCGCCTCCCGGCGGGCGGGGCGAGGGCTATAAATCCACCCCGCGGGCGCAGGCGGGTGGCGGTTGGAGCGCGGCGGTGGCAGCGCGCGGAGAGCGGCTCCTGGGAGCAGGTAGGGGCGGGTCCGCCTATCTGTCTGTCTATCTATGTCTGCCTGTCTGTCTATCCATCTATCTATGTCTGTCTGTCTATCTTTCTGCCCGTTGGTCTATCTATCCATCCATCCTAGTTAACCATCCATCCAGCCATCCACTTAACTTCCCTCATGAGCCTTGCAGCTAAGCCCATTCGGGGGTCTAGCATTGCATCATCTCCTCTTTTTCTCTTTTTCTTTCTTCTTTCTTTTTTTCTTGGTGTTATTTTTTTTTTTTTTTTTTTT
>NW_024962263.1:83642120-83728249 GCF_019238085.1 Lagopus leucura | reverse complement strand
CCCTCTTTTTCTTTCTTTTTCCTCTTTTTCTACCCCCTTCTTCCAAGCAGGGTTTTTCTAGCTGCTGGCGAAGTGGGTGGAGGTGTGGCAGGGGCTGCAGGCTGGCAGACCAGCCGTGCCCCAGTCCTAGCAGCGGCGGGGGCAGCTGCTGGATGCTGCTGTCACGGTTGAGGCTCCCGTGGCAGCAGCGGGCTGTGCTGGTAAACAGCTGTGAAACGAAAGCACATACTTTATTACGGAAGTTGACTACTGGTGCTTGTTGCTCTTGTCTCTGTGCCGTCGCAGCTCCACGTTGTATTTCCAGTAGATGATAGACTTGATTGACATCCAGACTTTCCTTGACAGTGGTTTCAGTGGGGTTACCATCTTAATATGTTCTGCTGGGTGCAGTTAATTGTAAGCCCTTTCAGGCAGTGCTCAGGTTCAGGGCACTTCAGTGTAATGTTTGTAGTGGAGGCAGTCTGTCTACTGGATCTGGTGAAGGAAGAGAGTTCACTCTGCAGAGAGGATGTTTTGGTTAGTGCTTTCTATTCAGTTATGGTTTATGGTTTCCCTATGAAACACTTGCAAATTTGCCTTACCGCTGTCTTACCCAGTGTTTTATGAAACCTCTCATGTCCAGTTTTTCACCCCATCCCCAGACTCGCTGGGGATTCGTTTTAGGCTCCAGATAGAGACATTTATCAGCTGTGTTATTTTATTCTTTTTTCCTAACTTGGCTATTTAAATGAGACCTGTGTTTTGAACCTTGAAGGTGCAATGGTAGAGGCATGGAAGAGATCAGTGACAACCTGAAGCTTTCTATCCAGATACTGTGCTAGGTTTCACATCGCTTTGACTTCGTCTGACTTTTTGTCCACGGTTTTGGTTTTTTTTTGGACTCAAGTATGTCAAAAATATACAGCTGCTGATAAGCACACTGTTCGGTGCAAGCAATGGAAATAGCCTTTAAACAAGAGCTATGAAATACTTACACACGTGTAAGCTTGCCTTGCTGTTTTTAGTCTTGGCTGTTACAGGCATAATTTACAGCAAAGCTTTGGCCAGCAGCAAAGTTTGTGCAGTTTGAACTTGGCTCTGGGAGTGTGTTTTTAAAAATCTTGTGTTTTCTTAACCAAAGTCTAACAGTTTGACATAGAGTGACTGTGTTCTTACCACGAGTACTGAAGTCAACAGAGCAGCTAATGCTGTACTTTGTCCCATGTATAGCAAGAGCTTAATGACTGTGGATGAAACAGGAGTAGATGCAGCAAAAAATAAAATCTTCCAAAGTGTTAGTGCGATCTCTTGAGTACTAATAAGCACTGGAGCCTTCAAGAAGAATAATTCATCAGTAGATTCAGGAGGAACTGGTGTGTCATTGGACATACAGAGGTATCTGGAAATCACTTGTACAGTGAAAACAGTTTTTATTGTAGTGATGAGAGACTTCTTAGGAGGTGTATGGTTTCTGAACCTGATATTTTCCAGCATAAATGGAACAGATGCAGTGGCATAAGAGTTTGAGGAACTGCAGGCTGCAACTTCTCAATGTGAGTTCCTTGAGCTGCTGTTAGGCAGACAAGGGATGGCTTGGGCTTCAACTTGAAAACTTTGAACCTAAACATCGATTTTTAGTGAAATAATTCCTTGAGATTGGGCATACTCTGGAATAGCTGGCCTAAAACCAAGCTAGTGGAGGGGGATCTGGGTTTTGCTAAGCTGGGATTTTTCATTTATTTCTCTTCAGAAAACAGATTTATATACTGGTGCCATTCATTCATTGATCACTTCACCTGAAGTGACAGCAGGATAGAGATGTCAGGCTTCTAGGTGCCCACGGAATTTGGCAACAGCACAAGAAATGATGTGGATGTCCCTGCTGAGGGAGCACTGCCACATGTGCATGCTGCTGCTTGGGAACCAGCACCTTCACCACCTAAAGCCTCCTTAAGTTGTGCTGTTTCTCCCCTGCACAGTGATGTTTTTTTTTCTTGCTGAAATAGAAAGGGAGGGTAAAGCCATGACAGATTATTTGAGTAGATCAGAAGAATGATCAGTGAGAACAGCAGGATTCCCCAGTTTTCTTTGCTCCCAGGGGGAATATTATTCTATGTTTTGAGTTTTCCTTTTGACACTGTGACAGCTACATAGGAATATCACAGTGCATGTGCCTTGGGAAGCAGTTTGGCATGGGAGCCTGGTCATTAAAAATATTCCTAAACCAAATGAGTAATTTATTCTTGCAGTTCATGTGGGATTAACAGTGAACTGGCATGAGAAAAATTATTTGACTCAAATTGTTAAACCAAAGTAATAAATTTGTTTGACTGAAGCACAACATGCATCTTCTCATGGCCAGCTCAAGGGATTTTGACAAATTTTGAAATTCCCAAAGAAAACACTGTTCTTTCACTTAACCTTATTAGAGCTGTGTTGCACTAAATGTGGTGGGTAAACGTAATGAGATATTTCCTGCTTTTATTGCCTCAAAATGGACAGAGTGAAAGAAGATATACAGATGGGTGAAACTGGCTTGAAGTTCTTTGGAAAGAAGATGACTGGGAACAGTAAAATTCTCAAAAATAATGCAAACTAATTATAATAGTTCAACAGCATTTACATCACGTATGCAGCTGGAAGTGTAAGGCAGCAAAAGCCCTTTTGCTGTCAGGGGAAATACAGCCTGGGAAAGTAGTGGCCTATATTAGTTAAATCCCAGCAGTATTTAGCAGCAGTGACTTTCTCTTGTTGGTCTGATTTGACCACTGGAAAGGAAAACTGCAGGAAACAGGAGATGATGGCAGGTGCAGCAGCTGCTTGATATGAATAATGATGAAATCATGGAATCATACAATCACCAAGGTTGGAAAAGACCTCTGAGGTCATCCAGTCCTACCGTCCACCTATCACCAATACTTCCCACTAAACAGTGTCCCTCAGTTGATTCTTGAGACCAAGTGAGACTTCTAGCTGACAGACTTTATTTGCTACTGAATTAGAAATCTCACAGAAGTGCAGAGGAGCACACTCTGTCCTATCAGTGATGCTGTTTCTCCAAGCAAATAGTATTATATGTAGATGTCCCTTCAGCTTCTGCTTTTAGGTGGGCACTGATAAGTCTACCTATGCACAAAGGTGCATCCCTGTCATCTTCTTGGTGGAGAAGTTCTAGATGTAGACATGGGGATCGCCAGCAGATCAAGGAAGCAGCAGTTGCTCCTGTGCTATCTATCAAAAACTGTGTCTAAAAAGTGGTGCATGTATGACTTTCTAGTACTGGAAAGTCATGGGAAATACTGTTTAAAAGGCTTTGAATATGGAATTCCTGTTTTCAACTTTGGTAATGTGTGTTGCTACCGATTATTAAAAAGCTGGGTTAAGCCTCTTGGAAATCAATGGCTATTGAACTTGTTTCTCTCAAATGGTGATGTTTTTTCCTATCTGTCTCACTTCCAGAGCCCTGGGTAACTTCAGTGGGGCAGTCAGCGGGAGGTAATCCCTATTGTTAGTTCACTTAGACTGTGGAGTTGGAATAGCAGCAACAAACCATTCTCAGCTTCTCTCAGATAGGTGATCATGTATCATAAAAGTGTTATTATGACATAGTTAAACTCAATTCAGAGCATCTGTGGGAATCAGTACCATTATTTGCCATGTAATTAAACTCAGAAAGTGCTTAGAGAGTAAAGCCTGCAATTATCCAACTTTCAGACTCAAATGTGCAAGCTCCTATGTTAACAATGAGGGATATGAGTTTAGTTTTACTTTTAGCTAAGGGCTGATGCAGGATCAGGCCTGTTTTGTTTCCAAACTGGCATGGGAGTGTTGTCTTTGGATGGCACCCAGCAGTTTGTTGTCAACGGGATGTTCTCCATCCAGCAGAGCTCCATGGTGTGCGTGTGGATGCACAACTGGACAGCTTGTACTGATGAAATTTTCCGCAGCTACATCTGTTTGTATGAAGCAGGATGTATGTCAGTTTTACTGCTCTAATTCTGTGTGGCTGATCACGTTTCCTATGTTTCTTTTGGGTTTTGTGCTACTTCCTTTCAGTTAATTGTCACAATTTTAATATATCTTTTTCATCTGTCAGTCAGTTTTTTTTTTTTCTCTTTATAGATGGAAGTGGATCCATGCAGATCTTCCTTTTCAAGTCCTGTTTTTAAAATTGGATGTTCAATACTTTTCCAAGCCTTTAGCTGCCTACTTCCTCTCTGATCTAAGTATAGTATCAAAAGTATAGCTCTTGTTCCTTCTTTTCTACTATGCCTAAGACCAGTCTGTTAGTACTGTATGGGTGATGTAGAACTTAATGAAAAGAGCAAACCTTAGGAGTTAGCAGAGCATGAAAATCTAATTAATTAAAACAATTTTTTTCCATGCTCTTTCAAGGTTTTCCTAGTGTTTTCCTGTTGCTGTTGTTTGTTTGGTTTGGCATTTATTTACTTACTGAGTTAATTACTTAGTTATTTGTTTCTTTGCCATTTCACCACTCTTATGACTTCATTTCTCTATAGACATTCTGATGTTTAGGAAGAAAAAGTGATAGGGATCTTAACTGTAATATCCTTGAAGAAGATTCTGTTGACCATAGTCAAAGAATCATTTAATTTGGAAGGGACCCTTAAAGTTCATCTAGTCCAACTCCCCTGCAATGAACAGGCATTTCTACAGTTAAGTCAAGCTAGATGGAAGAGCTGGTGTTCAAAGCTTAAGATCTGTAATATATTTTATGTACAGGAGTGTATTTAATAGTAGGCACAAGGTGTAGCAGAAAAGTAGTTAGGAAAGTAGAATAAAACATTTAAAGGAAATCTTATTTGTTAGCAGAGTAAGCAGGCATGCAAACAGGAAATGCAATATTAGAGGAAGGAAGGATTGCTCTTGTGAGTTTTTGGTTTAGCTTCCTTTGGGAAGTTTGTGTGCACCTGGTCAAGCTAATGATGTCATTTTTTTTCTGCTAGGATTCTTGAGTGCTCTAAATATACTTTCTATATATTGTATGTAACATTTCCCTGCTAAATTTTAGGATGTATTTATATCCTTTGACAAATTTGAACTGTATTGGATTATGTGATTATTCTATGAAATATAGGCTTTCCTGTGTTTCGTGATGGCCCCTTATATTTTGACATGTTCAGAAAGTATTTAAGAACATCACACATTTTTTCTCTCTCATGGAACATACTGCATTTTTATTTTTATTTTTTTTATATCACATGTAAAATCCCAATTATGAATTGCAATGTGTGCCTGGGTAACCCCAGCCTCTCTTATAAAGAAAGTCTGGAAAGTGATAACTTGTAATTCACTACTTGATGCAATAGATGCCGACTTGAAGTATGGATGGATAAGGTATTGGAAAACATTATCTAAGGATAAAGAATTGCTTTTTCATCATCTTGATGGAATTTGGAAGTTCTTATTGTAAGAAAAAAAGAGTATTCCAGCACTTGATGGTGCTAACTTTGATACTAACCCACTGACCTCTTACCTTGTGATACAGGCAATGGTGTGTACAGCCTTAGGAAGATTATTTTGTATCTCTAGGTGTTGAGACTTGTAGGCAATATCACTGTTACCTAAATCTAACCCGGAATAGTTCAGTGTGTGCTAATGCTTAAATCTGAGTAACTTTATAACAGGAATTCCCTCAGAAGAATGAAAGTTGTGTCTTTAACACAATGACTATTTGTGTAAAGTTCCAGTACTGGCTAAGTTCAAGAACGCCAAAGTTCTTTCTAGAAAAGGGGACTGAAAGCTTGCAGGATCAAAAAGATATCCATAAATTATACTTTTCTACTAAAAAACAAACAAACAATTGGAGACTTGTCATGGAAAACTTCATCCCAGACATTCTGGCAAGGATTATAGAGAACTTATAATAGCAATGAGCGAGCAGTTTTAATAGCTGGTAGAACAAATAGTCTATGAACTCAGAAGCTGTAACCCATATAGCATAACCTAATGAATAAATGTAAATTGAAACACATCAACAACCTTTGTTGTGTTGTTTTGTAATTTGATTACTTGTATTTGCAATATCAGCATGAAAAGCAAATTGAATAAAAAGAAATTATTATGTGTTTGTAAGGGTGCTGCAGCTTAGAGCCCAATAACATTCTTCATCTCTGAGTATTCTATGAGCATGTCCCTTCTGGAATAATCTCATCATGTTTTTGCCACTAACTTGCACAGAACCACCCACTTTTTGAAGTAGTTGCAGCTGGGCAGAAGCTATGAACTGTTAAAGCATGGCAGATTGAAAATAGGAGGGGGTGGGGAGCATAGCCTGACACTGGTGAGCTACAGGAACAATAGATTGTTTCTTGTCTGTTTAGACTGCAGTCTTTGTGGCTGAAGCCGTCTCTTTCTCATGCAATGAAATGCTAAATATGTCTTTGCAGTTTTCATTTTTGAATCTGCCCCCAAAGCCCAGCCTAGTGCCCAGGTGACAGGGTTTGTACTTTACCTTCAATTTTTAGTTTAATCTTTGCTTAAGACCTTTCTGTTTGCCCTCAGCTCAAGGAGGCAAGTAGGGAGGGTTGGGGAAGAATACTAAGAGGATGCTAGGAGTGCTGGGACAGTGACAGGAGACACGCTGGCGTGGTGGTGTGAGAGAACAAGGCCTGGAAGACATCTGCTTGCTCTTTGATTTTTTCACTCTTTGGTGCCACCACTCATGACCTGGAGTTGTTTAAAGCAAAACTTTGGCAATAGAACAAATGAGCATAGTGAATTTCTAAGTAAATTCCAGCTGCCACTTAGATGCTGAGTTTCTTCTCACTGAGGCCCTGGGCTCCCCTACTGGTGGACCACCCAATGGATAAGAAACTGGTTGAAAGGCCACAGGCAGAGGGTGGTGATTAATGGCTTCTATGTCCAAATTGGAGGCTGGTAATGAGCGGCGTCCCCCAGGGGTCTGTCTTGGGACTGGTGCTCTTTAACATCTTATCAATGACATTGATGATGGAATTGAGTGCACCCTCAGCAAGTTTGCTGACGTCACCAAGCTGAGTGGTGCAGTGACACAGTGGAAGGAAGGGATGCCAAACAGAAAGGTGGGCCCGGGTGAACCTGATGAGGTTCAACACAGCAAAGTGCAAGGTTTTGCACTTAGACCGGAGGAATCCAAGGCAGACTGGAAGGAGCGGTCTTTAAGAGCAGTCCTGCAGAGAAGGACCTGGAGGTCCTAATGGATGAAAAACTTAACATGAGCCAGCAGTGTGCTCTTGCAGCTTGGAAAGCAAATGGTATCCTGGGCTCCATCAGAAGAGGGGTGGCCAGCAGGGACAGGGAGGTGATTGTCCCCTCTACTCTGCTCTTGTGAAGCCCCATCTGGAGTACTGAGTCCAGGTCTAGAGCCCCCAGTACAAGAAAGATAGGGAGCTGTTGGAGAGGGTCCAGAGGAGAGCCACAGAGATGATCAGGGGACTGGAGCACCTCCCCTACGAGACAGTCCGAGGGAGCTGGGCTTGTTCAGCCTGGAGAAGAGAAGGCTGCGGGGTGACCGCATTGCAGCCTTTCAGTACCTAAAGGTATCTATAAATAGGAGGAGTGTAAACTCTTTGGAAGGGTAGACAACAGCAGGACACAGGGAGATGGTTTTAAGTTGAAGGAGGAAAGATTTAGATTGGATGTCAGGGGGAAGTTCTTTACAGAGATAGTGGTGAGGTGCTGGAACAGGCTGTCCAGAGAAGTTGTGGATGCCCCGTCCCTGGAGGTGTTCAAGGCCAGGTTGGATGGGGCCCTGGGCAGCCTGGTCTAGTGTTAAATATTAAATGGGGAAGTTGGTGGCCCTGCCTGTGGCAGGGGGGTTGGAGATTCATGATCCTTGAGGTTCCTTCCAACCCTGGCCAATCTGTGATTCTGTGATTCTGTGATACGGCTATGCTGGGCCACCACAATCTGCAAGGAGTGTTTGCTACCATATCAGCACTGAACAGTGGCTGCTTGAGGAGGTGGGTGGGGATAACAGCATTGTTTGGAGCTAAAGACACTATTTAATGCTAATGTTAAAAGCACAAGTATTTTTAAGCTTTTTGGAAAAAGAAAGCACATTTTTGGAGATTTCACTTTCCACTAAGATTTCCACGTTTCAGGTGCTAAAAAAACATGAATGTCTGGGTCTGTAGTCTGCCTTTCCCAGACTCATGCTATACTTTAGATTATATTGGAGTTGCTGCAATAGGAGAAAAAAAAAAACCACAATAAAAACATTAAGACATGGCAGGCTCTCCATTTCTGTGCCAACTATTTCCCATTATATTGTGGAGGAGGTAGGGGTGTTCATCATAGGAAAAAAAGAAACGGGAGACATGGACTTTAATTAGCATTGCCACCTTTTGTGATACTAGATTTTACTCCCAAGAAGCATGGTTAGACCCCAGGCCTTTCAAGAAACATTCTTCAGTGCATCCCACAGACAGAATATTGTGCAAACAGTGTTGCAACAGTTCTGTCCAATTTACTCAATATCTGTGGGATAGAGAGAGGGTTTGCTTCCAGTTCCCTTTGCTTTAATGCTACTACAGTGCTCAGTTGCCAGAGTGTATCATGCGTGTGAAGAGGAACCAGGCCCTGGTCTGAGGAATTGGCAGTGTAAGGGCTCTGTCTAATCCCAGACTGATTGTAGCAGAACAGCTCTGCACTGGTGCCAGCCACACAAGGGAAACAGATGGAACAAAAGGACTGGAGACAAGCCTTGAGATCTTTGTTTTCATACCAGCAGGGGTATGATGAAACCATAGGGAACACTGTGGTGCTTCACCTGGAGCCCAGCAGACCCACTGCTGGCTCCATCACCATGATCATATCCTTGTGGCTTAACTCAGCTGTTACTTGGCATGGGACTCCAGCTTTTGGCTGAAACATCTCAGTTTCCTAATCAGATTGATTAGTACATGACATAAATCTCAATTTTAGAATGTCTAAAACTTTAAGCCCTAATTATTTTTGGCTTTGAGAACTGCTGTTATGATCCATTATGCTATTAAGAACCAATTTTTTTTCAGACTTAAGCTTTATTTTCTACCAAAGCATGATTGTGGACAAACTTCAAAAGAGGTTGGAAGGGAATAAAGCCAAATAAAGCAGCAAAAAACATAAGGATCATTGATGCTCTGTGCTTTAAGAAGGGTAACAGTGATGCACAGAATATCTATGAACCTGAGTGCATCCTGCCACTCTGAGGCAACAAAATTGTTTCAGATTCCTGGTATTATTTAATTTAAAAATACACATTTTTGATAGGAGACTCTAAGCAATGTAAGGTTACCTGGTTTTTAACAGTTGAAAATCAAGAGGCTGATGTAGGAACCAAAGGCTAAGGAAAAGTATGTACCAAGTAGGTGAGAGTCTTCAACTTTTGACTCTTGCTGTTCAGTTTACTCAGATGCTATGTAACTGTCAAGTCATGTATTTTTAAAAGGGGAAGAGCTCTGAAAGAGTCACTTCTGTTAAAACCTTTTCTGGATTTATTGTGTGAAACTATGTCAGAGAAAATCAGTAATTCAGACAGTACACAATGGACCTTGTGACACCAGAGCCTGTAACAAAGAATAGCTTAAAGAGGGCATAGTGTGGGCAGATGCTTATGCATGAACACTTTTGGATGCTTGCAAGATGATTAATTTCCAAGCTAATCATAAAGAGGAAGATTACATTTGTAACGTTTGTTATGAAATATCTGAAATGCAAACCACATTTATGATGCTGTGGAGCATAACCATACACTGTTGTTATTAAGTCCACGTGTCTCTGTGTAACAGAGATGTTTGTGGTTTTTTTTTTCCCAAGTTTTCTCCAGCTTATAGAGACCATATATATATTTTTTTCTTTTAAGTTAATCAGACTAGCTCACAGCGCTTCTTGTTAATCACTGGGAAAGCACTATTTGGCTATATGTAAGGTTATAAATGCTGTTTGAACATCACAATAAGTTGTTTTGCCTTATTGTCAGTCGCCTGAGCTGCTTAGTTGTTTGTCTGGAGCTCTGGAGATGTTAGGTCTCTCCTTCCTTGCTCCAACTTTGCTTGTTCATGAAGTCCTGAGCTGCCACACATTCATAGAATGGCTTGCATTGGAGGGAACCTCAAAGATCATCTAGTTTGAGCCCCCTCCTGTGGGCAAGATTATTAACCACTAAATCAGACACTACATCAGGTTCCCCAGGACTTCATCCAACCTGGCCTTGAACACCTCCAAGAATAAATTCCTACCTGCTTTGGTGCTTGAGCTCTTAGGACACATGGGGCTTTCAGAGTGATATGGCCAGCCTTGAACTGGCTCCAACATGTGGCCCGGGTGTTAAGTCTTGCATGGTTCTCTCTGCCCAAAGAGAGCAACACCAGAGCTTAGGAGTCATGATCTTCAGTGTCCAAGGACTTTTCCCTTTTCTCTTTGCCTTTTAATCCTCACAAGTATTTAGTCCCACGTTTAAAGTGACTGCTGTCCCTCCTGCTTGCTCAGCTTGTGGTGGAAATGCTGTCAGGCTGTTCTGGCGAGCTTACTCTCTTATATGTCGGTGTTATATATCAAAAGGAGAATAATATCTACCGCCAGTGTTTAAACGAACTGTTTTGAGGAGATTGCCTTCTTTATGATGCATTTAGCAAGGAGTTGTTTCCTGTTCTTTGTTCTCCATGATACCCTGTAAATAAATAAAGGTTGGGTTTGAGTGCAGAGGTAAATCCTGTAGTGCTTGCAGTGGTTTCCCTAGGCCCTCATGGGCATGAGACTGTCCTGTTTGGCAGGGCATCCTGTCTCATGAACCTGGACATCCTTGTGGGTGTCTTCAGCAGAATAAATTTTGAAGCAAGGTTGGATCATAATCCTTCGAGTTTGAAAGGACCTTTAAAAATCATCCTACTCCCTTCAGTGATCAGGGACATCTACAGCTAGATCAGGCTGCTTAGAGCCCCCTCCAGCCTGGTCTTCAGTGTCTCTAGGAGTGAGACACCCATCACCTCTCTGAGCAGCCTGCTCCAATGCCTCACCAGCCTTATTGTAAAAAAAAAAAAAAATCCTTATATCCACTCTAAATATTCTCTCTTTTAGTTAGAAGCCACTTCCCTTTGTTTCATCAAGGTATATTGGAACTTGTTTGGTTCCTGTACTTGGGATGAATTAAATCACATATATTATGATTATCTAGTGTTTGGTATGTGTGATTACATCATTGCTGGTGTCTGAGGATGGATAAGCTGATGTGTGATTTCTTAACTCCTTTTTTGGGATCCCTGTTCTGAAAAGCCAGGATGCTTTGCCAGCTGAAAACTTTTATTTCCTCTTACTCAAAAAAATGATTGCTTTACAAGTTAAAACTGTAAGGTGTATCTGCAGTGGATTCAGCTGATAGCTGGATATAGTGGGAGTCTGCTGGGTAGATGTGGCTTGTCCAAGAGGGAAGAACTTGGGACCTTGTGCAGGCTGAGTCGGCCAAATGGAGTGAAAAACTTGTTTTTCTCTGAGTTGGCAACTTTACTCTATTGCATGCAGACATAAATGAACTTTGTATTATGAATACTTCTGTGAGGCAAGTGCTTTTGCAATTGATATAAAAGAATGCTTGTCTGGTTATTTAGGAAAGTTATGCAGTTACAGTAGCTTCAAGCTATCCTGTCACATAAGAGTGGAGCACAAAGCACCTTTTTAGAGATTTTTAAAACCTCTATGCAATCCAGCATCTTTCTCTTTGGAAAATTAGAAGCTTTTTACAGTGGTGTCAGATAGCAGGGCTTTGTTTGCCAGCTCTCAGGAAGAAATAATGTGCTGTTGTGCCAGCTTATCACATGGCTGTTCCTTAGTTGGAATGTTTCAGGTATCCCTGGTGCAGATAGGGGGAACCCAGAGATTGTAAATGTCTATTTGAAAACATAATGTGGCTTGAAGGCCTGGTATCATTCCAAAAGTGAGAATGTGGTGCACATTGGGCTTTTGTTCAGCAGACTTGATGGCAGTAGTGTAATCTGCTGGTCAGCACTTCCTAATGTTGGTTCTTTCGGAAACATAGAGCAACAACTTTGAGCTATTATGAAAACAGGATTGTTTTTTAAGGCTATAAAAGACATCCATGTTGTTCTTTTTGGCAGAGATTTTTGGTCATTTGTAGTCAATGCTCTGACTCCCTGAAAACCCAAAGCTGCCTTGGGTAAACAACTTTCTTCGATGAGTGCTAGCTGTGGCTTTGTTCCTTGAGCCACTTACTGGAAAACTGCAGGGAGCCTGGCTTCTTACTTTCCTCCCATATAGGGAAAACATGGAAAATCCCTTGTACTTCTAGCCTTCCAGATTGCATGTAAATATTTTCAGCTTTTATTTTCCTTTTCTGCCACAACGAGTTGCTAACTGTGTAGAATGACACATTGCACAGGTGGCTGTAATTTCAAAAAAAATGTAATTGTTTCTAAAACATCACTTTCAGTTGCTTGGCAAATTTGATTTTGCTTGTCTGTGAAGATCTTAATCATTAAGAACAAAACTGGAGAAAGAGGGTGAGTTAGAGTGACTGCTGGGGAATTAACTCTGTTTTGACTATTCTGACTGCTTAAGTAGCTTTGGTGTCTTGTAAATTTGAATTACAAATTACTGGGAATGGGAAATGAGAACAGGAGATTTAGACTGAAATATATGTATATATATAACTATATATATACTATATAGTTACATATATATAGTTACATATAGTTAGTCTGAGTGATCTTATAAGTCCCTGCCAACATAAATGGTTCTATGATTCTGTATAACAGTTCTGCTTTTGCTCCCATGATTCGAGTTGTGAAGTTATATACCCATTAAACACTTCTCTAAACTTAAAATCCACTCTGCCAAAATTTCCATCCAGTTGCATAGTAGCTTCTAAGAAGGTTTCCTAAAATCTGAAGTCATTTACACATACATAGATGCCAGCATTTATTTGACTTTATCTTAATTAATCAAGTGTTTGCCATTTCATAGGCAAACACTGCTATGGTCATTCATCAGGCTTAAGAGGGAGCAGTCCCTGGCACTTTATCTCCATGGAAGGAATGAAATATTCTGTTTTCTAGCTCCCAGTTTGGACTGATACATTCACCAAACTGAAGTACAGCTTGGTCAGTATGCAGACAGTGTGTTGCACCTGCAGAAGGATCTGCTGCACCATTTGTCTCAGCACTCATGTGATCTGGGGCTCCAGTGGTTGTTTCCAATCCATGTGCCCAATTAAGCTGGGCAGAGTGATGCTGTGCCTTTACTAGAGCAGGATGCAGCAATCTTCTTCCCTACTGTGATAGTTTTGAAACCTTTTATTGCATAAGCTGCATTGGTGTGCAATTAAAGGCATGTTGTTTTTACTTGGTACACGGTACTGCTTGGGTTGTTCAAATCAAAGAAGGTTCCTGTTCCAATTTTACTCTTGGTAAGAGAGTAGAATGGTGCTTATGAGCATCTAATTTGGTTTACTTAAAGCAGAGATACTGGAGAGGGAGCCTGTATCTAAACAAAGAGAGTATTTAATCTAACTTCGAGAGAAGATCTTTGTATAGCTTAGGTTATGCCTCCTTTCACATGTGAAATGAGAGTTTTCATGTGATCGAATACTGCAAGAATCGTTGAATATCCCAAGTTGTGAGGGACCCATAAAGATCATCGAGTCCAACTCCAGTTGTGCTGTCCTTGCCTTACTTCCTTCAGCATCCTCTGCTCTGAAGTTGCCAAACTTTTGTTTTGATCTCACAGCCTTAACATTTCTTTAATCTCATGTTGTACAGGCGTGTGTACATAAACAAACCAGGGGATGTTTTACAGGAGATTCATAACCCTCTTGCAAAGCTGTGTTAAACTATAACCTGAGACAGCAGATCACTGGAGGTGGTGGAGGGGGAGGGTCTTTATTTGCTTCTGTATTTAATCTTTTATGCAAGCTGAAAACAAATATTTCTTCATCTTCACAGATACCAGCTACTGACCATGTCAACAGAGTTCCAGGATGCTCACCTTGCAGAGGTGAAACCTCTGGTGGAGAAGGAGGAGGTAATTATCTTAAACATTTTTAAAGCTTTTGTGTCTTCTTTCAGGATTCCTGTTGCAACTGTGCATTTATTCTTAGTTCTAACAAGCTGTATGGAAAGACAGATGAGAAACTGGTGGTGCAATAATAGTGGTTTTTGTTAATAAAGCAAAATTGAGTTTTAATTATTGCTCTGGTTGTGTGCTTCTTTAATTCTGATCTATTGTGAACATATTCAGGAAAAAATATATATATAGTTACAGTTCTGGGTTTATTTTGAACAGTTCCAATTGGACAAACTCAAGTAGATCTACCTATTCCTATAGACTTCTCAGTGCAGAGTTTCAAACTTTGCTCTATCCTATGCCTTTCATGGAGGAGCAGATATGCAGAGAGAGCCTTTACGATGCTCTTGGTAGTTCTGGGTGTGAAAGCATGTCTGCCCCATCATGTCTGCTCAGGTTGCCCTATGACTGCAGCATAAAACCATTTTCAGCCTTTTGTTTTGTTTGCTTAACTCTGTTGTGCTTCTTTGCATTTGTTTTTGCACTATTTTTCTCCAAATCTCTTTCCACAGCATCTAGGGTCAGTGTCTGTTTGACTCTGATCAATGGCGCTCCTACCCTGTGCATGTTCATTGCAAATAATTCATTGGAATATTCAAACAAACTTGCTGCTTTTTTTCTTGAATCAAGGCTAAGATTTTTCTTTCACTTTCCCCAGTGATCGTCATTCTTGACACGTGGTGACATTTTCGTCTATTTTTCTACACTGAGATTCCTCATTGTTTTATTTGCTACTTTCATTTTTTATTCTCTACCCCTTTTTGAGTAAACACTTCGGGAAATTATTTCCACTTATGAATGTAATGAAATGTCTAGAGAAACTTTAAACACAGTTCCTGTGCCAAGGACATTGCATGAAAGCAAGGCTTTCAGGAACTAAGATCCCTTTCTAATGCCAATGTTGTTCAGTAGCAGCAAAATGAAGCAGAAGTTCTCTGGTTACTGAAATGTTTTTGCTTCAGAGTTCAGAAATGTCTTATACTGAAGAATTTCCTGCGTTTCTGCAGCATGTAGATGAAAAATTGCTATCTTGACGAGGAGCCCTGTGTGCTTTTATTCACAGTTGCCTTAATTTTTGCCAATGTGGGGAAAGTAGCGGAGTTAATCTGGTTTGATCATCTGTTGGGCTATCCTTATCATAAATGGAGGAAGTTTTTTATAGTGTTTAGAGAAAGTGGAAAAATGATTGCCTCAGATGACACTCAGCATATGCTAGGGTTAGTGGTGGAGATTGGCATTGAGTGAGTGATGCTCTCTTAAGTGTAATCTTACTTACTTACTGTGTACTAGGCTTCTTTCTATAGCCAATTCTTTATTCCTGAGTGGTGATGGAGCCCTGTTTTGTACACTGTCTAGATGGTTGCTATACCTACATACACCTTCAATCTGTAGACCACTTGGAAACATGAATGTTTGAAATTACTATGTTAAAAGGTCATGAGTCCAATAGTGCAGATCAAAAGATTGTCTAAGGTTAAAAACATAGTCTGTAAAGAGTGAACTTGGACTCAGGCTGTAAATTGACTTCCATAAATTCATCAGCTCTTCACATACCTGTTTGCATGTGCATCACAGTCCTCAATTACCTAAAGATCACAGCTTTAGTGTTACATCGTAATTGTGGTTTGAACTGCAAAGTTTAGAAGTCCATCCTCTAGATGGTATTACGCAAGGCAGAGTTGTATTGCTTCTGATATCTTCCATCCTTCATTTACATGAGATTTTAGGACTGCATTATCTCCTTGTCAGGCTTCTGAACTTTGCATTTTACTTCTGTACTTCTCCCTCAAGCTTTGACTTCCTGGTCACACTGCAGTGTAACAAGTGCCAGCTTGACTGCTCTTCCTACTGTGTGCATCTCCCTCAATGTAACTGACTCCTTCCAAGTTTTCTAATAGCTAGCAACGTCTTAAAGATGTGTGAGGTTATGGAGATGAGGAGGATGTCACCTTACTCTTTTTCTGATCTTAATGCAGGGGATGCAGAGGAGCTTGTCAGTAATAGCAATGGCTAGATGTAGGAGTGGACATTTAGACATTCAGCAATATTCAAGAAATGAAGGGAAAGAGCTCTCCACTGGAGAACCAGTGGGTCAGAACACGTGTCTCAGTGCACATACAAGTGCAGAAGTTTTAACTGCAAATGTTACCTGACTTAGTATCCTGTCATCTCTTCACAGGCTATCACTCGCCTCCTTCCAGACTTCGATGTTCAGGTCAGTGAAGCTATACTTCTGTTGTTGTTTTTTTTTTTTTTTCTTTAATAAAAGGGAAAACAGAAATTGGATCAGAAATGACTGGCTGCTCATAAAAAATGCTGTACTTGTGAGAAGGAGCCTGAATGGGGCTCTTACACTATCTTGTGAAAGGGACTGCAGGAGGTCTTTCTCAACCTAAAGCTGAGAAAAAATCATCCTAAAGAAATGAGTTGCAAGAAGCTCTGTTTTTTGCTAAAAGAAAGATTCTTCAGCTGTAGTAGCAAAATCAAAATGCACTCCTCCCACATGAGCATGCAGTTTCCCCAATTAATTTCCTTTCATTAGCAGTGTGTGTGCATTTCCTATGAGGAAATGTCCCTCTTGGTGTAACCCATTATGCCATTAGAAGTTTCCAAAATATTTCTGAAGCCTGGGAATCAGAGTAAGGCAGTAACAATCAATTTTGGCTGTACAAAGTGTGATGGCACTTTCCATACATTTATTTACACCCTGCACACAATTGTGCATGAAGTATACTGCCAGGTCCAATGGTGCCTTTCCATTTTTCTCATGTGATGTGTGTTTGAGAGGTGACTTTATGATTCTGTTTTCTCCTCTTTTAAATTATTTTATCTCCATGTGCTGAGTCTTGTTCTTGATGGCTCTTAAGCTACAACTAAGGAAATTAATGCTGGAGTCAGGTTGGGTTGGATTGGGAGAGAGAAAAGTGAGTGTGCACCTGCCTCAACAAAAAGAGTGAGCAGTGCATTCCCATTGCTTAGGACAAGGAGTATGAGTCAGAGACTGAGGCTTGCCAGGTGTCTTGTATATATCAAGGATGTTTAATGGGAGGTAGATCATACAGGAATAAGAGAAGCTATTGAGTTAGTCTCTTATATGTGCAAGCAGAGGTTTTTGAAAAAATAATCCTGTTGAATTCTGCAACATCTTGCACTTTATTTTCACTTCTTTATATTTTATTAAGTGCTTTACAGATTGGTTAGAAATCGAGCAGAAACACTGCTGTCACCTCCCTGGAAACCAAGGCAGGCAGTTATTGCAAACAACTTGCCCTCTTTCAGCAGCTCCTAATTTTTTAGCAAGAATGTAGTTCATATTAGTCTGACATTTTCCCCTTCATTCTTTCTAACGTTGAAATCCACTGCCTGAAGTCTTGATAGCCATAAGTTAAACTTCTCATCATCAGACTTTCTGCAGGCCTGTGCACAGCATGGGAGAAGCTTGTTGTTCGGGCCCAGATTGACCACTTGTTCTAAATAAATATGAATCCCAGATTAAGTCTGTGAATAGGAATACTGCACCATTTTGATTAAAAATCCAGAAGTGACCCATATTTTATTTCTATTCTTGGAATAAATTTACTTGGCTTGTAAACAGTGTGTATATATAGGTTTTTAACTTGCAAGATCAAATTCTCTAAGCCATTTTGTTGGTTTTTTTCCCATGTTTTGGATTAACTGTCACTAATCCAGACCAGTGGTTCTTGCTATTTAGCCCTGTTCTGCCATCTCTTTCTTTTTCTAATGATGCTCCTTTCTTAGACTTTAATCTTTGATTGTTCTAGTTCAAGGAAGCAAAATGTGGGAAAACAACCTCAATCCCTTGTTTTAAGAACTGCTGTTGGAAAGGAGACTTTGCTTTGGTGCTTAAAACCACAAGAACCCTACTATGCATCTTCAAGTTCCCTTGTGGTTGATCTATGAAGAAAGATGGTTTGAAGCTGTTTTGAGAACCTCAGTGACTTAATTTATTCAAGAGGTTCTGGAGGATCCAGGACACTCAGAACTGACAATGAAGCTCACATATGCCCTTAGTGAGTGATCTGTCCCTTGAGCATGTTTGGGAGGAGGCATCTAGCTAAGAAAGGATCCCAGGACTCAGCAGGACACTCGTTTAGTGCCCATATGTCTGTATAGGGATGTGACAGTTCTCTATATCACTGTCCTTTTTTGCAGACAAGTTATGCAGTGTTCAGTTAATAACTTCATTTCTGTCATCAGTGAAAAGTAGTGGCTGCCTGTGAGTGTATTTGTTCCAAGAAGAAATTTCATCTAGCTGCTCAGATTTGGAAAGAAGCAGGCTCTTACTTCACAGGCTATTTTTGACAAACTTTCCATTTTTGAAGTGACCCACTATATAGCAGAATATCATCCTCCAAATTGCAAGATTTGTGTGTGGTTATTCTCTGGAGAAAAGCCATAAATGGAGCTGGATTTGATGATCCTTTTGGGTTTGTTCCCACTTGGTATATCCAATGATTAAATGATTCTGTGAGTTACTGGGAGTTGGCCAAGACCTGAGTTGAACGGAAGAATTGACAACTCTGAACTCCCACCACTCTGTACTGTCTACATTTCTGTCCGTGGTGCATACCTGAAGATAGAAGTTAATTTATGCCTCCCAAGAACGTGACTATTCCTCGCCAAACCTGTTTTAGCACAGCTCAAGATAAGTTGGTGGAGGGCAGTGTGCCCTGTGCTGCTTTGTGTTGGCTGAATGCCCAATGTGCTTTTATTATATTTGCAGTTGAGTGCATTGGCCTATTCTTTTACCTGTTAACATTGGAGTCCGGGGAAAACTGTCTCCCTGCTGCTGTATACATTCCTGTGGCTCTATACTTCAGAAATGAGCAGTCTGCCAGAACACTGCTTTTTCAATAACGAAGGAAAGCTTTCTGAGCTGTGCAGAAGCTGTAGGCAGCAGAGAAGAGCTTGTCCTGTGCAATTCAGGGCTCATGGCATGAAAATTTACAAGCATGCATGAATCCCTTTCTGTTGCCTGGAAGAGGGAATGAGTCACCATGGATGCAGTGGGAGACAAATCAGCATTGTGACTGATGGAGTGCATTTCCTATTGGGACCTTTCAAATAAAGGGAATAATGGGAATTATTAAAATAATCTTGATGGAAGATAATATTTTACTTAAAATACAAAATGCATTGTTTTTTGCAAAGTGGGCAATGTCTGTTTTTCCCTTTTAGACAGCAAAGATGGTTTGATTACATATTCAGAAAAACAAAAACAAAACAAAAACCTGTTTATAAACATGTTCATTCTATGTGTTTATCTGCCGGGATGGAGAGAGGAAGGAATAAAAGACTCTCGTGAGTTACTGTGTTGCCTCCCTCTTATAGACCCAAACAGCATCTCAAAAAATGTCAATTTGACCCAAAGAAAAAGAAAATATGCCATAGAAGAGAACAACTCCCTTTAAACACAGATAGTCTGTCTTAAATTGCATGTATCGTAAGTATTTTTGTGTGTATTTTAGAGCACTAAAGAAAGACTGCACCTCTGTTAAAGTGAGATGTGAACAGATGGCATGCTTGTCTTTATCCTTCTATCGGATTAGCGTACCTTGGATGTTTTTCTAAGATAGTGTTTTAATACAAATCACTTGGTTGAGGAGCCTCTTACTACAATGTTGACGTTGATTGGGGTGTGCTGCCATCTGTTTTCAGTGCTCTGCTTTTTGAAAACATCCATGCCGACATCACGTAGACAAATCTCTTGATCTTTAATAGGATCAGTAGGGATGTTGAGTTTTTGGCTTGGCATCACTAAAGAAACAAGTTTAAATTGTTTTTTAGGAGAAAATTTGGGGCATTTTTCATTAAGAATTAACACTAATGGAGAACAGTGCAACATTATTACTATTGCATCGCAAGAGCCTTATTGTGAAGATAACAAGGAATTAAACTAATCGTTAAACTGATGGTGACTTTTGCCAGTAATTAGATGTGTGGTCTCCCATCACCTCTGGACTATTTTTAGTTGACACTGAGTTTGAACTAGACTCAGGATTCCAGTTAAAAATAATTAGCAGTGGAGGTCAGTGGGGTGGGCAGGTTCAGGTGTCTGGCTTTGTCACAAAGAGATTTTTTCTGTCCTGCACAAAGGATAAAGAACCTAAGGCTTGAAAGGTGGTCTCTCCTAAGGAAGTGTTCTGGGCCCTTAAGTGCTATTGTTGAGAAAGTCTAGCAATAAAACCCGATGATAGAGAATGCTGTTGTTCTCTAACTGAAAAGGAGATTATCTTTCACGTGAAGGTGTGTCACTCATTACTGGTGCTAAAATTCCCAACCTATCAGTTCTTATGCTCTCTACTGAGAATAATCTAAATGCAGAAGGAAGGCAGAATGTGGACAATATTAATTACTACTGTTGTTAAATTCTATTTATTAGTATTGCAAATCTCTGTATAATAAAATAATGAATGTACCTACAACACTCTACTTTTGCCAAAAGTGAAACTTAATTTTCAGGTGAGTGATATTGAAATATTTTAGACTAAGTGTTGCTTGTGAACTTTGGAAAATACAAGACTTTTAGCACTTAAAGTCAGACGTTGTTGCGTTGCTGTGCAGAATCATTCTCATTTACATGAAGTTTTTAATTTATTTTTGTTCCTCGTGGAAGCTTTACTCCCACCTTATAGAAAAGAACTTGCTCCTAATTTTATGTAAAATAGTTTTGGGGTGGTTCAGCACCTCAAATTAATCTGTATTTACCAAAGTCTAATTGAAACGTCACCAGAAAATACTATGCTAATCACTAGTTCCCAGGTTTGAAAGTTGGCATTTGTACATTGTGTGACAGAGTTCATCTTTGATGTCTGAGCTCTACAGAATAAGCACTTCTCCTGGTCAAACCTGACTCAAATCCTATTTAAGAATGACGTCCTCCTGAGTTAGTCTGTTCTGGGTTTTCTGGTTGGGCACTGTGGGTGTCATAAGCCTATGCAGAAAAGCAGCCTCTCCATATAACCCAGTTTCCTACTTGGGGAAAGTAGGAACCAGCTCCTGTCCTCTCTCTGCTTGGTGGATTTATCACCCTGTTTTGCCTAAAGATGGTACTGGATGTAGAAGACACAGCATACCTGCTAAATAATGCAGTGAGTATGCAGAAAAGCTGAAAAGTGGTGTTTCAGTGTAGTGTAGAGCAGAGAGACTCTCCTGGTATTTGGGTGCATGGGGTGGTCTTGATTTGTTGGTGTGATCATAGCTGATGTAAATTGCAAGGAAAATAGGTGAAATATGGAACAGTGCTGCTTAGCATCCTTATGTTCAACAAAACGCATTGACATATGAAATTACTGAGCCATAATTTAGATTGAATTAATTCATCAGATCTCAGAAGCTTCTGGATTTTGCTCTGAAAAGGTTTCTGCTGGAGCTGTTCGCTCCTAATTTCTACAGCATAATTTGTAGTATGTTTAATTTAATTTAATTTGGATTTTGCACCTGGGCATTGTTGCAAAGAGTAAATAAAGCCAGGCAGGAGCAGTATGCTGTACTGAATGACATGGATGTCTGTATCCTATGCAGAAAATATTCTTATGAAATATTAAAGCTGGTCACCAACTGCATACTGCTTTGATTCCATGAGAGTAACTGTAGATAGAAAATAACCGTTGTTCTGTAATTCCCCCTTACATACATTGTCAGGCTAACAAATTGCTTATGTCTATCTTAAGTACAAGTGTGAAAGAAACAAGAACTGTTCCATACGTTGAGGACATTGGTGCAAACTAAGTTTCATTTATCCAACACAGACATCTAGCAAATGGGATGGTAATGAAGGGGTCTCTGATTTGATATTAAAGGCATTTTAAGCTCATTAAATAGTACAAAATCCAGTTGTGTCAGATAATAGCAATGGGCTGTTTAAGGTTGTTTCTGTGATAAGCACCACAGCATTGTTGTAGCCATATTACTTTCTTGCAAACTTCAGTTGAGTTTGTGCTTAGGTTTAAGCAATAGCAATCCATAAAGCTAACATGTAGCTGCCTGCCATATTTACTGCGGAAAGCTGCTCTAATCACAAGGTCCTGCAGTGTGATTAGTCTTTATGGTGAACACAAGCTATTTAATGGAGTGCTTTTTAGGGGAATATTAGTTATTTGCTCAGTTACGATCATTTTCCTAGAAAACAGAAGTGTTTTGGAAACTGGCACCATTGCAAATGCTGCTGGCCACGCTAGTGAGCCATTAGGCATCTTAGGTTATTTTAGGCATCTTTGCCCCAAACTACCTTTTTAAATTTTTAAATTTTTTTTTCACCTTCATCTTTATTTCCCACTTCTTTTTTTTTTATCTTATCCCCTCTTTTTTTTTTTTTTTTTTTTGTTGTTGTTTGTTTTCTCCTTCCTTTCTTTTTTTTTTTTAGTTTTGTCTCTCCTAATCATTTTCTTTTTTAAAGCTTTTTTGTTGTTTTTTTTAACACTGACTGTTGTGGTCAAAAACCATTTCCTCAGCATCTAGTTAGAGCTAGCAGCTTGAGTGCTTCTGTCATTGGCTGTCAACAGCAATAGATGACAGCTGTGTGAAAAACATTAGCCTGCACCATGGGGAGGCTTGGAGTGTGTTAGCATGGGAGTTGCAGAGGTCCTGGGGCCAGAGAGGCTGTGGACAGCCCTGAGATAGGGCAGGAGCTGTGTTCGTGGTCATGGCTGCCAACACTAGAGTGTTAAGTAGAGCCCTTCTACAATCTGACAGTTTCACCTTGTTCTTTGTCAGGAGCAAGATGTGGAGACCATGCATGGCTTAGTCCATGTCACCATGTGTGGGACACCAAGAGGGAATAGACCTGCTATCCTCACATACCACGACATTGGGTTGAATCGTAAGTAGGCTTTATATTTTATTGCATAGTGATGGCCTGGTTGGTTAACGTTATAGCTGTAGTCAAAAGTGTGGGATCCCTGATGGTTAGGAAACATTTCCCAGGTCCTCATGCACTTGTGTCTACTACATACTCATAGAAGGTACTTGCCTTTGTGCCTAGCCTAATTCTTCTCTTATGGCAAGTTTAACTCTCAGATTTACATGCTCCCAAAGAAAGTAATTGGAATGTTTCACTTAAATGGGCGAAAGGATGTCCTGGTAGCTTGTAATGACTGTGTGTAAATGCTGTAAAAACATCTGTAGAGGAAGGCTGAGGCTGTGTTGAAAGCAGGATTGACAAGAACGCTGCTGTTGCTTTGGCTTGTAGGTTCCTGTCTGAAACCAGTCTTACACTTCTGTGGGTTTGTATGAATAGTGAGCCAAATCTGAATGATTAAATGAAAGCTGGTGTTGTATTAAGAAAGTGACTTTGACAAGTGCCTTCTGTCGTATCTGTCATATTCAGGAATATAATGAGCTAGATGTCCCGATCTGTTGGTCTGTTTTTCTCACTAGTACCCAGATTCACACCATTTGCTGTTTGTAAGAAAGCTATCAGTTTTAAAACTAAAAACAGCTGCGAATCTTTAATGTTTGGCTTTTGGGGGAGTGGCAGCAGTGATATTACTCAGAAGAAAAAAAAAATCTCTTTTTTGCATGTTTTTAGTAGCACTGCCTTATTTTACTTTGGGTTGTTAGTGGATCAGGGCAGAGCTTAATCTAGGTCTCATCTTTGAATAAAACTTTCTTTCTGGAGATAAAAAAATTATGATGAATAAGCTTTCCTTTTAAAGGAGAAGGGAGAAAGCTTTATGCCTATCTTGCATATTCTCCTAAAGCTGGATTTTAGCTGAAAATATTGTATATTCTCTAGTGATTTCTTTTGCATGTTGTGTAGTAAGAGGACATTCAGAAACACGCACAGATGTTGAGTTATTTTCTGCGCGTATCAGAGGCGGTGCTACAGAATTCCTTCTTTCCACTCCAAGAGGAGAACATGCTAACCTTCTCCCCACACCAATGTTTGTTCAACATCACAAATCAAATCATCTCAGAGCTGGGGGCCTGCAGCATTCAGTATCCCAAAAGGACACTTTTGTCTTGAATTCCCTGCTGTGAGAGACGCAAACGTAATGTTCATCTTGCGATACTTGGGCAGAAACACAAGTCACGATCTCAGAGCTGGATACCTTTTGCCCCATCTGTTTTGACATAATCCAAAGAAAAATGGCTGGACAAGTAAATGGATAATTTTACCTAAGCCAAAACTCAGTATGAATTTTCCTGATGACAGTTTATGACTATTTTACTTCTGCATAAGGAACATTTTCTTGATTTTTGGTGTACCAAGCCAGTATTTCTGGGAAGGACCAGAATAATGTGGATAAATGCTAGCTGGCCATGAGGAGAGAGCTTTTCATTTTTTTGCTTCAGGGTGTTGATACAATTTTGTACAAAGCACAGGTTGCTTTGCAGCAGGACTTCCTTATTCTTCCTTAAAAATAAAGAATTGTCACTTTTTCTGAGCTGATGGAGGGAACTTTTCATTAATCTGCAGTCCAGGTTTCAGCAGAGGTAACATTAATAAACAAGTGATTTTATTAGAGATGCAAATTTACTCATGAATAGACCATTTAATCTCAGCAAAATTATTTCGTTTTTTCATTTTCAAGACAAAACTTGCTTCAATCCTCTCTTCAACTTTGAGGATATGCAGGAAATCACCCAGCACTTTGCAGTTTGCCACGTGGATGCACCTGGTCAGCAGGATGGGGCACCATCTTTCCAAGCTGGGTGAGTTGTAAGGAAAACAGCCTCTGCTTTTAGAGTTATCTTTTGTCAGGAAAAAGAGCCTTTATCTGCAATTCAACTGAAGAGCAATTGCAGAAAGAAAAGTAGCATTCCTTTGAATGCTGATAATTTCTATTTAAGTTTCCAGAGCTCTGTTGAGTTTTGCCGGTTCACAGTAAACTTCAGGTCTGTAACTTTGTGTTTTATTGCCAATAACCACCCTGTTGTAAAACAGTTTCTCGACACATGCTTACATCTGCCAGTTTAAGTACTGGCTACCTTGTTTTGTAGTGACATCCGGCATGCAAATACAAAACAAAGTTGTTTCTATAAACAACACAGTCATTCACCACTGTATCACCTCTTTCCTAAGTCTATAGCTTCTAGGAAATGTCTGCACGGTAGTTGTTGGTAAATAGATATAGTAAGCTTCTTGGAAATTTAAACTAGTTGTACAGTAACAAAGTGATGTAAGCCATGGGATATCATAAATTACTGCATGCTCTTGACCATGTAACATATATGATGTTGTAACTCTTGGAAACTTGTGAGTTTTGAGTACTGCCTTTGCCAAAATGCTTGACTCATTTAGTGAAATGAGATGGGTTTGCTTGAAGATGCCCCTAGGTGGGGAGTCAGCTTGGTTGAGAAAGAGGGTAGCCAACATTGTGAGGTGGGAGACAAGTCAAGAGACAGTTGTTCTGTAAGAATTGGGTATTAAGGAGCTTGTACATACCTTATTGCATGAGCCATACCTTCTTAAATTTTAAGCTGGTCTGGCTGAGGAGGTCATCATGGGCCATGTTCTGAGTTAAATGCAGTGGCCCAGTTGTCTCCTCAAGCAGGTGACAGAGCTATTTCAGTCACTTCAGTTTGTGTTTATTTGAATCAAAAGCTTTTAAGTGTCTTAACCTTCATGTCCTAAACAGGCATTAACATGTCTGAGTTGTCAACTGCACAACTGTCATACTCTCTGCTAGTGATGGCAGCAGAAGAAGCTGAACTATGTTCTCCAGCTTCTTATGGTGGACTTTTTTTTCCATTTGCTGCTCAATAGAGATTTTGTTAAAAAATTTCTCCTTTCAGAATTCCACTGTCACTCAGAATCAGAACAAAAGCATTAATATAGAGCTGTCAAACGCTTTCAGCAGCTTCACAGCCTTTCTTTTGGCTTTAATTTCTCCATCAGTATCGATAGAAAGTTGTTGGTTTTTTTCATTTTATTGCTGTAGAAATGTACATCCTTGAAAACACGCAGGTGAATATTTGCCGAAGATCTCACACTGCAGTAGTCTGATTCTGTGACATGGGAGAACCTTTTTGTGGTAAACCAGAAGTACACATGTGGTGAATGTGGTTGGAGTCTCACCTCTGAAGTTCAAATATTTTATAGGTTTTAAGTATTGACTTGCTTTTTGGAAGAGATTTGCTGTGCTCTGTTTTGCTCTCAGCTGGAGCAGACATCTTTCCTGTAACTCACATAAAGTACCATATTGAGTATGCTCATACTCCTGTGAAATCACTTAATTGTACTTGCTCCTGATTTAAATTCAGTGCATGCTGACCGTGACCTGGCAATGGACACATTTGTTATTTAATCTGCAGTGACCACCTTTTCCCTAAATACAGCAGCCTACTCTACTGAATGTGGCATAGGAACTCACAGACATGTATTTGTTATAGGTACATATATCCTTCCATGGATCAGCTGGCTGAAATGCTTCCTGGAATCCTGAAACAGTTTGGGTGAGCAGGATTCTTGACTTATTTTCTTCATTTACTGTCACTGTTTGGCATACCAAAAGGCATCTCTGCTGCCCCAAACCTTCACACAGGCTACCTGACATTTTCCTAGAGTTACAGTTGTGGTTGTTTTTTAACTCCTCCATTATAGTTGGCTGCCTTTTAACTTTGATTCTGAAAAAGCTTATTTGGCCTTTTTTTTGGAAAGTTTGTATATTTTTAAACAGGAAGCAATTTTGAGTGAAATCACATGTGCCTAATTTAGGGGTTTCCTCCAGTTTTTTTCTGTTTGTAAGGGACAGGGAATAGACAATCTGTTCTTCCCACTGAAGCAACCCACGTTTTCCTGTGTGGGTAGCAGAAAAAAACATAGCCCCATCTGAAGACACGTAGTGTTTTGTTTCTGTGGCTTGAGCATGTTCAAGGGTCAGTCCTGACTCATTAAGCCTCTTAGAATTATAGAATCACAAGGTTGGAAACGACCTATAACATCATCTAGTCCAACCGTCTCCTCATCCCCATTGCCACCACTAGCACTCTTCTGCCTGTGCAGATCCAGATTGCTGATGCTGAGGAACTTGGTGACAGTGTTCATATAATCGTGGAATGGTTTGGATTGGAGAGTTGGATCATCTGCTTCCAGCCTCCCTGTTCCTCTGCCATGTACCTGCAGCAAGTTTAGCTGTGTATATTCCTTCAAAACTTAGTTTTAACTCGAGCTATTCATAATGCCTTCCCTACTAAAGTGCTAGGGCACCTGGTGTGCAATGAATCATAGAATCATTTGAGTTGGAAGGGATCCTTAAAACTCATCTATCCCTACTGCCCTGCAATGACCAGGACACCTATGGTTTGAGCAGTTTAGAATCTGCAGGTGAGCACCTTGCAGGTTTTTTTCAGACTAAGGAGAGATAATCTGACATTCAGGGTTAGGCAGCCTTGGAGGGCAAACAGGTTGGGAAGCTGATGGAGCCCTCAGTCTCAAAACACCACCTCACTTTAGACAAACTAGTTGTTACAGTATCTTGACTAGATACTCCCCTGATCTCGCTACCTTCCTAAAACAAGGGTGTGGTTTTAAACCTTCTTTTTCAAAACCAAAGCGCATTATTGGCCATTTAAAAAAAAAAAAAAAAAAAAAGGCAACAACATGCTGACATAATGTCAATACCTTGAAAACCAACTAAACTGGACTTGATTTAATATTGTAATGAGAATGAAATCTTTCTCAAGATATTTTCCTAAAAGCATTGCGTAACCTGTTTTTCTGACAGGTTTTGTCTAGTCTCCCTTCCACGTATTTTCTAAGACCTTGAAGGCGATGCTTTAGAACCAATTTGAGCAAATGCAAATATTTGATTTGTCTCTGCCCTGCTTAGTTCTGAAGTTTAATCTCACTCACTCCAGCAACTGGATAGCAGGAGAGGTTTCCCTGCCAGCTCCCTGCTAGAGAGGACTTGGCGTCACAATTTGATAGCAGAGGGCAGGGGAGTCTGGGGTGGAGTTGTTGTGTTTTGACTGCAGACCACAGGACTCTATCTTAGAAGTTTTTCTGGCAGAGGAGCCATTTCCTTCCAGAGTCAGAACAATGCTGTTGTTTCTCCATGTATTTACTTAAGGATAAGTGAGGATTGCTGCTGGGCTGTAGTGTGTGAGCACCAGAGTCTGCTAATCTCCTAAAACCAACTAGTTGCTGTGCCCTGCTCTTTACTGGAGGTATTGCTGAAATCTGTGGTTTGCTCTAGATGTGATCTGCCCTTTCACTGGTGTTTGCAAGAAGAATCATTGAATCATTAAGATTGGAAAAGATAAATAAGATCATCTAGTCCAACCATCAACACATCCCACCATGGCCACTAACCCATGTGCCATGCCTACCCTATCTACTCTAACTACAGTACCTCCACCACCAATCTGGGCAGCCTGTTTCAATGCATGACCACTCTTTCCCAGAAGAAATTTTCCCTAATATGCAGCTTGATAGGAGGGCTGCTGATAGGGTTTTGTTTATTTCTGGTGTTCTCTTACTGATTTGTCTCCTCTATCTCATGCCACATAACTGCTGTGCAGGCTGAAGAGCATTATTGGAATGGGAACTGGAGCTGGTGCCTACGTCCTGACCAGATTTGCTGTAAGTGTCATGGAGCCTTCTTAAAGGCTTGAACCCCATTTTCTTGAGGTGTTGCTGCCCCCATAGGGTGAGCAGAGAGTTCCTGCTCTGCTGTGTGCATTTAAGCAAGCAGCCAGGCTTTTAAGTGGAGTACCACAGCCTGCAGGATAGCTCAACCAAAAGACTTAGATTTTCCATTCTAAAGCCTGGGCTCTACCCAGTTGATTTACAAAAGGTTTTTTTAATGGGAGTTCTCTATTTAGACTGAGGGTGGGGAAGATGTTAAATCTTAATGTTCTCCAGCTGCTCAGTTGAATTGCTTTAATTAAATCCTTTTTCCATACATGTGCTTGTTTTGTGCAAGATAAAACTACACCTACTGCCTTTCTCCCCAGGAGATAATTTGCTAATTTAAATTTTATGCTGACTGTCAGCTTGCAAAGGACACAGGATGAATCTTAACTCAAACCTTTTCTTTTGCAGTTAAACCACCCGGACATGGTGGAGGGATTGGTTCTCATTAATGTAAACCCTTGTGCTGAAGGTTGGATGGACTGGGCAGCAACAAAGGTAAACATTTTTTAAGTCAGAAAAATAAATCATATTGTGAGGCGGTCAGGCATGAGGAGCTGGACAAGATCGTGTGTCGAGACAGGGCTGCAAAGAGAAAATATCTTAGACAAATTTCTTTTGGGTTTATTTTTTCATTTTCAAACATACCTCCTGTAGGGCTAGCGATAAAAATAAGTGCTGCTTACCCATGGTATAATGGAGCTGTTAGGTACAAACAATACTTGAGAGCTGGTAATGACTCAGGGGAAAAGCTATTATAACCTGAACATGAGATAGGTTTGGAAACAGCATTCTTCCAATTAAACTTCAAGCTTAGTGTTGCTTTTCTTGCCTGTGGCTTTGTTTACAAGCATGGTCCAAAATATTAATTAAAACACAGGAAAAAAAAATGTTCAAAACAACATGTTCCTGGTTTAAGCCATCTAGCTGAGTCTTGGATACCAAAAAGAGTCATAAAAGAGCATTGGCTATGATAACTGCTGGAAAGGCTGCCCATACAATTAGACTTTTAAGTGAATTTGTTCACAAATAAAGAATCCCCTGTAAACATCGTTCTTTTGTAGCTATAAGATTACAATGTGGGAAAAATGTGGTGAGAGCTGGTTTCAAGCAGCCTCAAGGAGCTAATAGGTATAAATGTTACATTATGCATCACTCAGTTTTAACTTACTGAAACATTTTTTCAAAGGAGACTGAAAAAACTGACACTTCATATCATTTAGGGTCATGTTTTAATGAATGACAGTTACTATGAATACACAAAAGTACAAAAATTATTGTTTTGTCTTTTAAGCATACATACAGAGATCCCATGTAAATGTCCCAGGAGACATTAAGTGATCTGGATTTGTATTTATTAACTCATCTACAATGAGATATAGCAGTTGACCCTTTGGGGTTATCTCATGCAATATTTCTCCATTATTAAATTCTTTCACATTTGTGTCTCTGCTGTCCACCTCTCCTAGGTGCTGTCGACCTCAGGTGTCCCTTGTATCCTTCAGTTTTTCCAAACTAAGAGGATGTATTCTGGAATTTGACCTCTATGGTCCTTAGGTTCCAGCTCCACATTACTGTCATTGTGCCATTGTGTTAGGGGTGGTATTGGACAGTGAGGTTAAATTGCATGCATCTGGCTGATTTTCAGAGAGTAATTCCATATATACTTATGCCACTAGTAGTGTGCTCCTTGCATATCTGCATTAGTAAAAAACATTCTATGAGAACAACTCAAACGTAATTGATGCCTAATGATGTTATAGTAGGAATGGAGGGGAAGAACATCGGTCCAGGATAAACATCCATTCTTCTACTTAGGGGTAATTAAAAGGTTTCAAAAGATAGTTTTAATATCACATACTTAGATAATCTTGCTGTTCAGATTTCAGGTTGGACAAATGCTTTACCAGACTTGGTCATTTCACATCTCTTTGGAAAGGTAAGCACGTTCAAAACATTAACCTAGTCTTTTCAGTCATCTGTATTTACCTCCTGGAGCTGGAAGAGGGGATAATCTTTCACTTAAGTAGCAAAATTTAATTTTAAACTTGTGGGATAGGATTAATACTTGCATTCCCAGCTCTTTGAAGTATGGATGCTGCAGTGAAGCTAGCTGAGTGCCAAACAACCAAGTACAGTGCTGTCATGGCAACTCCAGAAGATGTAGCTACCAGTTTGGCTTGCTGATATTTAAGCACGAGTAGAGCACTACTGTGCTTTTATACAGTAATATACTTATATCTCTGAGAAAACTGCTTACTAGTACAAATGATGTTCTTCAGTGCAAGCCTACTCTTAAATTGAAAAACATGGAACAACAGTCAGATGCTAATGTTAACTCTGGGTGATAAAACTGAGTGCTGCAACTTGTTCCTGCCCTAAGAGTGCACTCCTGTTGTATGGATATGAGCCTGATACATGACTGCTGTGCCATGTCTTCAGATCCTCTCAGAAAACAGCCCCTGTTCTGAACAATTCTGTTTCCACTGTAGGAAGAGATTCACAGCAACCATGACCTGATCCATACTTACCGTCAGCATATTATTAATGATATGAATCAAACCAACCTTCATCTCTTTGTCAACTCTTACAACAGGTAAACGTATTTACCTGATTTTTAACTGGAAACTGTTTTAAGAGGCTGTCCAGCTCTTTTTCAGCCTGTGTTATTTGTGTGGTGGAGTTACTTGTTTTCCCCCCATATGAAATTCTACTTGATATGCACCTTTAGGGATCTCAGGTGTTTTGCTTATAAGAGAAGGTCTTCATGTGTTTATGGGGAGACAGATGGTACATGTGGACATTGATACTTCAGTTTAAAAGTGTTTCACTATCAGTTATGGAGATTAACGTATCAGATTAACATATTGTGAGCGTCCGTGCTTTCTGTAAACCAGAATTTGGAAGCATCTATTAAATTTCAGCGTGTCAAAAATATTTGTCTTCTTCATTTTCTTTAGTCGTCGAGACCTAGAGATTGAGCGCCCTGTTCCTGGATTAAATGTTGTCACCCTTCAGTAAGTGTTTTATTTCCCATCAGTTCACTTGTATGTGGTGTGAGCCGAGAGATGGAATCTGGGTGCATTGCATGGACACTATAGGGCTGTAGCTGAGTTTCTGGCAAGGTCCTGTAGCTTCATCTGGGAGCTGAATTGTTGTGAAGTCAGGGACATTCAGTACGGAGAGTTCCCCGTTTCAAACTTCAGAGACACATTAACTACATAGACAAGTAGTGCCTGCCATGTACTGTGTACTGCAAACTCCGTGCAAAAACCAGACTAGATGCTAAAAAAGTAGATGTACTTAGCCTGGAAGTCTGTCCTCGTTAAAGGGAACTACAGCTCTGGATGCACTACAGCCATGCCTACCCAACCAGAGAAACATAGTCAAAACCAATCTGAACAACAAAGGAAAGTGAAACAGGTGTGAGAACGGTTATCTACCAGATTTTCTGCTGATAGCTTTTTACTTACACAGCATCTTGTAAATGAAATAGTTTTCCAGTCCTCTACTGATCTTTAAGCATGGGAAACATTCGCTCATCTGCCAAACTGGTTGGAATTGGCTTACAGTCCAAAAGTTGGAACTTGGGGAGTAGTGGGGAGAGGGATGAGACTTTGAGGCTGATACTCACGTTCAAATCCTTATTGAATTTAAAAAAAAAAAAAAAAAAAAAAAAAAAAAAAGTGATGGGAAGGGCTGATTGCCACAAGATGAGAAAAAGGACAGGATCTCAGGCAAGGCGTCAAGGCATGTCTGTGTACCTGCACTTCTGCTGTGTGGGTGACTGAGTACTGGCATTGGATGTCCAGAGAGGCTGTGGGGTCTTCTCCTTGGAGATCTTCAAAAGCTGCCTGGATGTGGTCCTGGGCCCCCTACTCTGTGTGTCCCTGCTTCAGCAGTGTTGGGCCAGCAGATGGATCCAGAGATCCCTGCCAACCTCAACCATTCAGAGTGTGTAATATGGGGTGGTTTATGTGTGCCAGGAACACACAACACATAATTTTCATACACCTGCCTTATCCTTTCCAGGGCACAAAATGAAGCTGAGGGCTGCATCACAGAAATAATACAGCTTTTGTATGCTTCCTTGCAGGTGCCCTGTGCTCCTGGTAGTTGGTGACAGCTCCCCAGCAGTGGATGCTGTGGTGTGTATACTGAACCCTCATCAACACAGTGTTGCTAGGCAGGTGACTCAAGATGCTTAGCCAGCCCAGCAAAGCTCCCAGCAGCACAGCAATCTCGCCAGCCATCGAGTCAGCCCAAATGACAGTCCTCTTTCAGACCGCGGGAGAGCTGCCATTATTCCTAGCTGTTTGTGCCCTCTGTCTGATCATCATTATTAGCTCCTGCATTAAGAACAATTGCCACAGCAGTTCCAATGAACTGCAAATATTTTCCTTTAGAGAGGGATCTGCTGCTGGTATCTGAACTTGTTCTGTGGCATTGGAGTCCTGCCATGGGTCACTATGGAAGCGAAGAGCTTCTATTTGTCTATTATTACTTGCCCCAGATGACTGAGTGACTTCAAGTGCTGTGCCCTAACAGGCATAGCCAGCCTGCTGGCTGGTGGCCACGTGGCTGCTCACCACTTGGGACGCTACCAGATGACCCCAGATTACAAGATAAACAACCCTTGTTGCCACAAGAGTGCCAGACACATGTGGAAAAAAAAAAAAATCACAAGCCCTAGCTAATGGATTTGTTTTATGCATGGCAAAGAATACAGTTGTAAATGTGAACTGACACTTGTTCAGCTGTATACAATAAGATTATATATAGTATATATGTATTGTATTTATGCAGAAGCCTAAGGTACCAAAGTTAGTCTGCATTAAGCCAGAAACCAATGTTTTCAGCAAGCAGTTCATATTTTTGTATCTTGTTACCATGCCTTACCCTGCACTTCTTTCACATAGGTTGAATGCAATTCAAAGCTGGACCCAACAAGAACAACACTTCTGAAGGTAATAAGAGCTGTTTCTTTTAAACTTCACATTCTCCTTATTTAAAATATAATGGATTAATTGAAAGAGCCAGACCACTGTGACGCAGTAGAGGTGACACAGTGAAATTTCTGATGTGGAAGGGTAGTGCCTTCAGGATAATAAAAGGGAGTCTATGAGAAAGATGAGGACAGATAATTTAACAGAGTCTGTTGTGATAGGACTAGGGGAAATGGTTTCAAACTAAAATAGAAGATTTAGACTGTATATATGGAAAAACTTTTTTACAAGAAGGGTGATGAGACACTGGAACAGGTTGCCAAGAGAGATGTAGCTTGCCCCTTCCTTTCCTGAAGACATTCAGTGTCAGGTTGGATGGGGCTCTGAGCAGCTTGCTCTAGCTGTAGGTGTCCAAGTTCAGTGCGGGGGAGTTGGACTGGGTGACCTTTAAAGGTCCCTTCCAAATCAAATGATTCTACGCTTCTGTGAATATTCTATTGGGATAAAACAAGCTGGGAGCTTCTTGCCAGTGCTAACAACAGGGAACCTCACAGCCCCTCTATTCTAGAACACCAGACATGAGACTTAGAATGCTCAGTATTTCACATACCCATAATGAATCTGACCAGAGCTGGCAGAGCTGGTGTTTGAAAAGGGCTTCAGAGGAGTGAAAATGGAAAACATCCACTCTATTTTCCTCTGCACCTCAGCAAATTTATGAGATGAGTAGGGAACTGATCTATCTCTCGTAGTATTGACATCCTGCCTTCTGTGCAGACACAATGCAGGACAATTTATATTTGGAAATAACTTCTATATTTTCCAAAAAGTTGGTAAGCTGAGCCAACAAAACTGCAAAGAATCATGTAGTCTTTGGTATTTGGCATTTGTAGTATGGATGCAATCTCTAGCTCATTAATGATGCTTAAAGTATGATGATTATAATAGCACACAAATGTTGACACAAACTTGGTCATCCTTCTACTGGGAAATTCTAACGACCTCTCTTTATTAAACTCTCCAGAGGAAATGATAGTAGGCAATTATATTTTAAATTATTTTTCCTCCTAATGTTGGGGAGTCCCAACGCTGACCTACTACATGGCCATGGCAGATTTATCCTAAGGAAAAATCTGACACTGTCTCTAACACTTGTCAGTGACCAGCCTTTGCCCATCCAAGGATACGGCTGATGCTAGAACCTGCTGCAGGCCTGTTTTGCTGCTAATTAATCCTAAATAGGATTTGGGGTTTCCTGTAATTCACAACTCAGCTGTTTTCAGCTTGTGGTGTTCCTTGGAACAGAACTGTTTTTGTTGGGATGACGTTGAGGGGTGGAGTGGCAGGAAAAATGAAGTGCTCCAAAAATATTGCATGCACTCAAGATAGCTTTCTAATTTGGCTTTCTCTGCTTCCCTTGGCAAGTCAGGCTGATGCTTGCCATCCACAATCTCAGCAAGTGTTTTTACCTCACCTCTGAGATTTAGGCAGTTGTTTTCTCTCCCCTGTCATTAAGGTCAATACTGCATCGCGTTACTGTAATTCAGAACTGGAGATGTAACCAGGACTATCAGGCTAGTTTCTAAGAAAGTGATCTCTTCCTATCAAAAACATTTATTTGTAGCTCTAGCTGATGCTTTGCCTGAGGGTCAAATAGCTTCAGAGGTTTTCTGGGTTGCAGTCGTTGCTTTCATGAATGCTCAGCTACTTGCTTTAGTGCACTCTTCTACATGTGTGTTACTCGTACAAGAAAAGGAAATGCTTTCCTGCCAGATAGCTAAAAAGGTCATTTTAGTGTATCCTGAGCACAAATGAGTTCCTCTGGCAATATTCTAACTGTTCTCATCCTCATTTCAGATGGCTGACTGTGGTGGGCTCCCTCAAGTTTCCCAGGTATGATTTGGCTGACGGAAATCCTACTAATCCTGTTCTGCAGTGTCCCAGGTTGCAACAAATGGGTGTTTTCCTCCGGGGTACTTGCTGTTCCCAAATTTCAGCCAAAAGGGTGGTTATGATTACTTGAATAATTGAGTCAATTGGTCATCTCAGCTTTTTTTTCTTTAAAGACCAATAAAGCTCAGAATTAAGAATAGAAGGGGGTATTGTTTCTACTAATTAAGTCTTAACCAAGAAAAGGTTTGATGTGGGAATGAAAAGATATTATTTTATGCCTGTCTACTAAGCTAACATAGATTAAGGCTTGTGCACTAGCATTTTCAAGCTGAATTTTTACTTGGACTATTTTTAGTACAGATCAGGAAGGGGGGAGGCAGGGAATAACAATGCCATGTTCTCATGTACACTGGCCTGACTTGACTGAGAATGAACTGGAATTTCTGAAATGTTTGGGTACAATTTTGGGGACTGATAGTGAAACCAGGCTGGAAAAGTTAAAAACGTACTTATGCTCTAGTTCTGCTTCACTAAAAATGCTGACCTATAAATCAGGTTCAGTCCGTACTTTGTTGCTGTGATAGATTCCGTTCTTTGCATTGATTCAGGAAAAAAACTATGCCAAAAATATTAGCAGCATTTGCAAACTGAGTAACTGAGGTAGAGGCTGATCTGGCTGGTGCATTATCAGCAAAGAAAAATACTGCAAGAACATCAGTCATACAATTGTGCTTGGATAATTCCACTTAGATTTTGCCCTGTAAAGTTAACTGTTGACTCTCACTGCTTGGATTTGTTCTCTGCTGATTTGGACCCAGTATGAAATGCCTCATATGAGGCGAGTTGTTTTACTTTGATTCATCTGCCTAAATAACGGCACTAGTAAATTTTGGACTGGGCATAGACCACTTACAGTCACTTATCCCAAAATGTCATTCTCAAATGCTTGTCTCCTTCTGTTAATACAGTGGGGCAGAGAAGCAGATGAGGGAGGGCAATAGTGGCATTTCCTCATGTAAATGAAAAATTCAGGGGAATTCAGAAGAACCTAGAAAATACTTAATATGTCCTATGAAGGTCAGACATCTGTGGCATCTACCATACTGTAATATAACTAAATTGCTGATCACTGTGTACAGTAATCTTCTGTTTCTCTTACAGCCTGCAAAACTTGCAGAAGCTTTCAAATACTTTGTTCAGGGAATGGGATACAGTAAGTATTGGTATTGGAATGGTTCCTGTAGCTATCAAGTATGTTGGGCATCTAAGTATTCAGAGGGCCTTTTGATCACAGATATTTGGTCTTTTCCCTGTTGACATGCATTTGCAAGAGGAAAAAAAAGACTACCATCAATGTCTTGGAGAGGGGTTTTGAGTCCAAATCATCTTATTAGATAGTAGAAAGCTTTGTAGATAGTTTTCTATTGCAAAGTAATTCTCCAAAATAAAGGTGAAGTTCTTTTGCCCTTTATTTATCTGACTAACTGTATGTAATTCCCAGGCATCTCATCTAATCCATGTTTTCCCATAATCATTATTCATACTATTCTGTCAGTTCTTTAATGACCAGTAGGTTGAGGAAGGGATGCTTCTGTGTTTCAGAGAATGCATGAAGATATTCTTAAACTAAACGGCTTCATACCAAAGAGTGCAGGAGGCAGCGTTTCACAAAGTTGCAGAATATCTCTGAGGCTTTGGCTCAGATGTGTGATATGTGGATCCCAGCACAGGTTTGCAGGTGATCTACTGTATTGGCTACAGGGGAAACATTTGGTCCTTTCCTTTCATCTTCCATTTTGCTCTCCAAGCCCTGAAAGTTAAGATGGCATAGTGGTGACTCCATTCAAGCTGAGTCTGAAGTAGCAGCCCTTTCACTGCCGAACTTGCACTCTCCAGCAAACTCAGGAGGCAATGCAACAGCTGCCTCCATAAGGAACAGGAACTTGGGGTTTTACACATGGTAAAAACAGTGCTTTAACTTCTATGTGTGAAGCTACCTTGGATACTGTATTCAACATGATGGGTAGTTAGGGCTGGAAGTAAGGCAAGGCTTTCTTCCAAGTTTAGACAGCAAGTTATTAATGAAAGTCAGACAGTTGGAGTAGATGATCTTAGTGGTCTTTTCCAACCTTAATAGTTCTGTGATTCTGTGATTCTTCCAGTGCCCTCTGCTAGCATGACCAGGCTGATGAGGTCCCGCACTGCTTCTGGCTCCAGCGTAACCTCCTTGGAAGGACAGAGGAGCCGGTCCCACACTGGGGAAGGCACAAGGAGCCGGTCCCACACTGGGGAGGGAACTCGGAGCCGATCCCACACTGGGGAGGGTTCCAGGAACCGCTCCCACACAGACACACGCATCGAGCTGACGCCAAATTCAGCCAGCAATGCTGAGCAATCAGGCCCCAAGTCCATGGAAGTGTCCTGCTAAGCGTGTGAGGAAGGTTTAAACTGTTCACAGTTTGAAAAAATAAAGGATGCCCCTTGTGTATCACAAAAACATAACTGGTATTAATCTCAAGCTATTCTGTAGGATGAGCTCTGTTCTCCAGGGTCTGATGGGGACCAAAGAAAAGAAGCATCTCATTTGCTCTATTGTTACTCTTGTAACTCAGACAGTTGCTGCTATTTTGCCCTCTTTCAGTGGATGCCAAATTCAAAAGGAAACTTGCCAAAAGCCGATATGGTTGTAAACACTTCAGAGTCAAACCAGACTTGCTTAATATTCTTCTTCAAAATCAATTACGTGCCCCTTTATCTCTAATTCTCTTGAAGTAACTGGCACAATTTGAGATGAGCTTCAAAGAGAGGGAGAAAATCACTATTATGGATGGCTTGTTTTTTGTTTTTTTTTTTTTTTAAAAGAAAAAGGAAACAAATGTGTTATGGCCTCATGTTGAAGCTGGAGTTGAATGCATTGTATATAGCTTGACTTCAAATGATAGAGAAGTTAATGTATCGTGCATTTATAGGCCTTCTAATTCATTAGTTTTCCTACACATAATAATATACTACTAAAATAGACAAATTTAATGTGACTTTAAGATGAACTAAATCTTTAAGCTTTTTTTATTTCACTTTTTTGAGATCTAGTTCCAGTCTTCCTTTCTTTCCCCCTTTCTAGACCCTAAAATCTGCTTAGCCAAGTGAGGACAGGATTAAATTTTATAAGCAAGGAAGCATCTCCTCTTTGGGATCTTGGGCCAAAGGGTTTATAGTGCTGCAAAAAAATGGTGTAGTCTGAGAAAGTAGGGTAGCCATACATGCCAGGAAAGCAAAAGCAGATTGATTTTTACTTCAGACAGCTTCCTATGTCTGCAGCTCTAGTTTTTGCGTCCAGCACAATTGAAAGACATTCAGAATCTGTAAGCACAGCCAGATCCAGCTGTTCTTTGTCAGGAGAGATGAATAAGTGTGAAATGGCATGTAATTAAATGCTGTACATTCAATTATGGCTAATTACTAGATTTGAAACTGAGATCTCACTGGTGCTGGGAAGCATATTTGAGAAAGTGATGGAGCAACAGTACTGTAACTGCAAAATACAGTGTTTAATGACTTTGTAAATGTAATGATCTGCTGGTTCTGCATCTTTAAGTAGCTGCCCGATACCTTGGGTTACTTCTTTTGATGTTGGTGATTTGATATCTTTCTGCCAGTCAGATTTTCATAGTTGGATGTCCTTAAGTTTGTCCTTCAACAGGATGGGATTTCCTGAGTACTGAGTGCATACCTGCTGCATTGCAGCCCTTGCATAAACAAGGAAACTCAAAGACCGTGCAGTTAAATGGCAGATGTTAATACTTTGGGATTGCTTGTTCAGAGGAATGCCATCTAGGTTACTTTATATTGACTAACTCAGCTCTCGTGTAGGATATCTGTAATGGTTTGTGGGAAGAACAGACAATTTCAAGAGAGAATAAAGCTATTGTGTAAAGTCTATCAAGAAAAGTTTCTTAATGAAGTATTTGTATTTATTTCAAAACAAATAAATTTGTAACTTTGCAATGTCGTGTGTCTTCATCTTTTACCAGGAGTACAACAAGCTTGCTTAATGGGAGCTTTTTCCTTGTCACTCCTTTGTAGAAATGAAATCTTTTTTCCACATTCTCCTATTCCTGCCCTTCCCTACTTTCATGCTCTGAGCTTTTTTTTTTTTTTTTTTTTTTCTCCCCACTCCAGTGTAGTATTTATACTAAGAAAACACAAAACATTCTGGTATGAAGTGTTACTGGCTGTTCAAAATACTAAAGGATAATTTCTTCTCAGAAGAAGTGGTGAGGCACTGGAACAGGATGCCCAGGGAAGTGGCAGAGTCACAGTCCGTACAGGTGTTCAAGAAATGTGGAGATGTGGCACTGAGGGAGAAGAGTTAATGGGCATGGTGGAGATGAGTTGATGGTTGGGCTAGGTGACCTTAGTGGTCTTTTCCAACCTTAATGATTTTGTGTTTCTATACAATCCTGTCTTTCTCACAGGAATTGGTGTCTTCGTTACTGCACCCTTTCTTTCCTCAGCCTTTGAGGCTTTTGAATTCTGGGTGTGTGAACCTGCCTTTGGAGGTATTTTTGTCTGTTGACTGCCTTGCAGTTACCTCTCTGTGTTTCTAAGTACTGTTCTTTTTTGAATCTCACATTAAAACAGTAGGGATCCCCTCTTCCAAATAATTTTGAAAGAAAACCCCAAACATAAAAGAAAGAGGAATCTGAAGATGCAGGAAATAATTAAAGCACTGTTTTATTTCTGTCCTTAAAGCAGAAGTATAAGTTTGCTTTCTCATGGCAATCTGGGTGCTGGCAGACTGGTTTTATGTACACTGCTGCTCTTGGAATCAGAATAGTTTATGTTGGAAGGGACCCTTAAAGGTCATCTAGTCCAAATCCCTTGCAATAAACAAGAACACCTACAGCTAGAGCAGGTTGCACAGAGCCCCATCCAGCCTGAGCTTGAGTGTCCCCAGGAGCACAGGGCATGTATCACCTCTCTAGGCAACCTGTTCTAACACCTCACCACCCTCTTACCTAGGCACCATTGTAACATATTGGGAGTTTCAGGGATGGGGGGATTTTGTGGCTTTGCTGAAACAATTTTGATGCTCTTCCTGTATTTCGGAAAATGCTGTGATACAAAGAGACAAAAGCAAATATTTGTCATGTTTGAGCCCATGTCCCACTAAATGTGATTATTCAGCAGTTGTTACTGGAGTGTTACCAGAATGGAGGTTGGTTTGGTCAACCACAGCCTATGCCATTGCCAGTGAAAATGGGAATAACATGTGCCAACACATCTTACAAAAGAAGGGCAAAGTTATGTTCTTCTGTGAGCTTTTCTGGGAATGACTAATCATTCCTTCCACAAGGACACCATGGTGTGTCTGTCAAAGCCTAAGCATTTTAGTTTTTTTAAACAGGGAGGAATGCATCCAATCCTTCTTGTAGCACAAAGGGATCTGTGAGAGCTTCTCAGCAGCTGGGAGTTGCTAGGACCACTATAAATGTCAGCTCTGCAACAAAAAGTATTCATCTGGCAAGGAACAGTGTGTACCTGTACAGAAATCCTGGAGAGCTTTACAGAGAAGTGGTGCTTTACCTTTTAAAAGGAGTTAAGGCTCCTTTTTGCCTGCAGTACTGGGCATCCTTTACCGGTACTTAACCTGAAGAGATGCAAGTGGCTTGCAGGTTTATGAAAATTCATTAAAAAATAAAAATACCCAACTCCTACAGCTTGCAAGTGCCTCAATGACTTTCTTGTAGTGAGGGGCCCAAAACTTAGTACTCAAGGGTGGCCTCTAAGGAGCCAGGAGTGCCTTATGGCAGAGAGGAAATTCTGATTAGATAACAGGAGTTTTCCGGAATATAAACAATTCAACTTTCATAGTGCTCCTGAGGTTACTGAGAACAGAAGGACCAACAGGATTCCTAACTGCTCTTCAGAACCTCTCGTAGAATCATAGAGTAATTGCTGAAATCAGAGTTCTTTCCACCTTTTCATGGGCCTCAGCATCTACTATGCAAAGATCAGTTAAACTTCAGCGAAGCCTTCCCCCACCCTGTCCTTGCAGAGCAAGAGTGGAAGTGGATGTGCCAATACTGCATGAGCGACACAGGACTTTTGTGCTGAAGGATGCTGCTTTTCTATTTAAAAGTCTCTGGAGACCAAACAGCTGGAAACTTTAACCTAGATGCATTTGGGGGGTTTATGATTAATGTCACGTGTTGCAAGCGATGGACTGAGCTGGAGGAAAAGAAACAGTTTATAGAAAAGCTGCTTATTTTTCTCTCCATTGCTGGAATCCTCTTCCTGTCTGTTTTCGTGTCTGTTGCAATCCGTGCTGTGCCAGTAACACACTGTTGTTTTCACATTCAGCAATCTCACAAGTAACTCAGTCTGCCCTCTTCCCACATGCCGTCTGCTTTTGTTTTGCACTGTTTTGTACTGTGTTGTGCTATCCCACGTTCACTGGACCTGTAAGTCTCTCTGGATCCATACATATCAACAGCTGTTTTGATGTGTGGATTTAGTGTTTCCACTGAGCCAAATATAGGCTTTATGTTGATAGCTGATAACTGCTGCGTCTGATGTTTAAATAACCAAAAGAAAGGATGTCAGGGTATTTCGGGAGATCAGCCCTTCCCCCTCAGCCCTTTGCAACAGACAGACACAGCCTCTCACTGTTTCTATCTATTGCTTCATTAAGGGCTCCATTCATCCTATAAACAACACAGCTGCTGACCAGTGTTGGGAAAAGAGAAAGAAAAAAAAAGGCTTTTGATTGCAACTGCCAAACAGTCCAATGTCTGTTCCTTGCAATCCAGCATGGGGATCTTTTGCTTACCCAGCAGCTACCGGGGGCCAGAGCAGAGCTGTTATTCGACGGTAATTAAAGAAGCAGCCCTCACAGCCCTCACCCTGTGTACATCAGGCACTGGACACAAACATCATGAAGCAACCCCAGAAGAGACCAAAGGTTGGGAAAGCTGGTACAGGAAGCTCTTCCTTCCCACACAGCACCTAATGCAGTCACCACCACTCTGGTGAGCCGTGACCCACATCAGAGCTGAAAACAGTCCTTGGGTGACCCGCCATGCACTGCTATTCCTTGTGGCTGAAGTGGATTATAATATTCGGGTCAAGGTCAGTGCGTGAAGAGTGCTGGGGGCAGGGAAGAGCTTTTTACTGGGCGATTGCACTCAGTGAGAACTAGGGCAGCTCTGTACACACCCTACAGCCATAACTAATAGCTCTTGGAAGAATGTAAGACTGCTAGCAGCCTGGATTTCATAGAATCATTGAATTAAGGCTAGAAAAGACCACTAAGATTATCTAGTCCAAACATCAACCCACCACCACCATGCCCACTAAACCATGTCCCTCAGTGCCAAATCTACCCCTTTTTTTTAATATCTCCAGGGACCGTGACTCCACCACTTCCCTGGACAGCCATTTCCAGTGCCTTACCAACCTAGACCTCCCCTGGTGCAACTTGAGGCCATCCCCTCTCGTGCTATCACTGTTAGCTGGGAGAAGAGCCCAATCCTGGCCTTACAACAGCATCCTTTCAGGGAACTGCAGAGATAAGGTCTCCCCTGAGGTTCCTGTTCTCCAGACTGGACAATCTCAGTTCCCTCACTTGCTGTTCATAAGACTTGTGCTGTAGACCATTCACAGCTTTGTTGCCCTTCTTTGGATATGCTCCAGGGCCTCAATGTTCCTCCCATAGTGAGAAGCTCAAATCTAAACACAGAAATGGGGCTCACCAGAGCTGAGAACAGAGGGACAAACACCACCTTGGTCCTACTGACTACACTGGCAGTCTTTGGCTCTGTGTGTGTGCATGTCCCTGCAAGCAGCAAGGTGTACAGGGCAAGTGCAGCTGCCAAGCCGAGGTTCCAACCCACACGGTGGTCCTGTTGTGTGACAGGGCTTTGTGTGTGACAGCAGTGGTGTTACCCAGCTGTTACACATCATTGACACTCATCTTAGTAGGACCTGGTGAAGCTCCCCCACGGAATGGTGCCACCCAGCCCATCACACACCAGTGAGTCTCCTCTTGGTCTCTTTGCCTTACCTCACACCTACACTTGCATCTCCCCACCTGAGAAAAGTCTCTGCTCAGCCAATTGCAATGTGGTTTCATTTAATATTAATGACAACTAAGGAACAACTTCAAGAAGGCTCACTCCTTTACTACCAGCTGACAGCACTAAACCTTGATCCCACAGTCATTCCCTCTCCACTGCTCAGGTTGGGCTTTGGTTGTGGGGAATCTCATACCAGTAGAGCCCACCATGGCTGTCAGTACTTGATTTGGAAAGTGCTTAGAGGCAATGGTTTTCCCAAGCTAGTCCAAATACAGTGGCTGAGAAAGCAGCCAGGGTGCCCTCCATGCAAGGCAGTATGCTTGGAAGCTGACAGACATGCAAGCAGAAGAAGCATCAGCCAGATGGGACTTTTGTAGGAAATGTGTTGCCTTTGCTGAAGTCTCTTGCTGAAATGTGTTTAAGTTGAAGAGGAGTTCCTTTCACATCCAAACAGGCATAGTGAAGGAGAAGGCTGGGAGGAGCTTGATTTCTCACCTAATGCTCCAGTAGCCATAAGCAAGTCCCGCAAGTCCTGGAAAGTGTTTTAAGTTCCCACTGGACCAGGAAATCCCCTTTAGATTTGTAGGAAAATTCTGAAAATCTTAATATGATGACAATTTAACTTTCCTAGCAGTAAATGATGGAATCTTTTCTGGGCTTAGCTGCGAGCATGTGAGCTGGGGTATGGAACAATGATTCTTTAATTAAAATGTGTTTCTCCTTGTTTTTAATAACCTCGTTTAAACCATTTGTGTCCATACGGCTGTTGCAAACAGATTATTATAGCTTCTTAAGAGAGATAACAAAAAAGTTATGCTTAGGCAGGTTGATTAAAACACTTGACTTTGCTGAAGAGCCTACACAAGCTATCCCAAGTCCAATAAGAATACTTCAGAAGAAGAAAAAAAAAACAAAGAAAGAAAAAACTCTAGAGCCAGTAGAGCCAGTAGAGCCAGAAACAGGCCTGCAAATGAGGACATGTAAGCTGGGGAACACTTGGCATTCCCAAGCTGCCAAAATATTCACACTGAAGGAACTCCCCTCAGAACATCTTTCTTTTCCTTACTACTTTATTTTCATTTTTTACAGATCCTACAGCTCAGGGCTTTGTCACAAATTGCAAGCTCACACCTGGATGCTGGTCAGATGAGGAGACTGGAAAAGGAAAAAGAAACATCCATGGTAAGCATACTTCACCTTTTTTTGCTTGCCTAAGCCTCTAAATGAGGTGTCAGTCATATATTCATTAACCATTTGCCACTTATGAGATTATTTAATATATTAAAATCACAGCAGCAACATGCCACCCACATAACCTCACCATGGTTCCAAATGAACAAATAACATGTGTTCGTGGTTGGTGTAACTCAGACTAACACACCAAACCAATCTATTTTTCCTATTATTTCTTCATATATTTCAGCATCTGAAGCTCACAGAAATATTTCTGCAGGACTGCTGAAATAAACAAGTAGCAGTCTGAAAATGTATTTGTTTGGATATTTGCTTGCTTGCAGTTAATGAGAGATTTCCATTTCCATCAATGTAATAAATTGCTTATCTTAAAATTCATTAAAAAAAAAAATGGGGAAAAAAACCCACAGGGTTTAATTCACTGGATGACTCAGAATTTGAGTGTTGCAGTCCTGACGCATGACATATATACAGCACAGTCCTTGTGAATCCATTAAAAATGAAGCAACTGCACCACACCCTGAATGCATGCTGAAATAGTGTTTTAAATTCTAGTCAAAGCTCCATTCAAAGACATCTTGTAAGTTACGTGCTTGTTTCTTTCCATCCTTCAAGGAGTAGTTCCCAAACATAGCATCTTGAGCTGCCATATGGACACTGGAAAAGCCCCTATGGTAAGCAAAGGGCTATGGGTACTGGAGCATTGCCATTTGCATCGGAGTCTCATACTCTATCCTTCTCCCAGTCTGCAAGGCCAACATGATGATCATTATGGGCAGGGTGTGGGTCAAACAGTCTCAGCTTAGTCTGCATTGCAAAATCCTCACTCTCATCTTTTTTCAAGCCTGTTTCTGGAGTGCTGCACCAAATGGGTCTGGCACCAGCTCAGAGCCTGACATCTCCACAATGGTATTATTGTTGCTTTTTTGGATGATGACACCACTTTCAGGTCCCAGCAGAGACCTGGGCCCATTGTGCAAGGCACAGTACAGATGCAAAGTGATCATCAGTTCCTGTTGATGGAAGAGTTTTCACCCTCACTAAAGGCAACAAACACTATAGCTTTGTTCTGGCCTCGCTAATGAAGGAGTGAGGATAAGCAAAGCAGAGGGCTGAATCCTCCAAGGTCTTGGAAGGCCTTGCTCCTCAGCTTATGTAAATAGTAATCCCAAAGCTACTTTTGTAAAGTTACATGACTTGCTCAAGTTCAGAGAGAGCCAGTGAACCAAACCTAGAGGTCTTAACCCTAGCACTAATCTTCCTGTAAATATCATCCCTTAAAACATCCCTTAAAACAAAGGAGCTTTAAAGCACCATAAACTGCAAGTCAGGTGCATTGGCTAAAAGAGTTACCCATCCCATCCATCGTCACTGCACAGAAAAGCAGTTGCACCACCAGCAGCAAAGCTAATGGTGCTTGGTTTCCTATAGATCCGTGTCCAGTGACTCAGAAATTCCTTTAGAGAAGGGTAATAGCCATTACTTCCCACCTGGATACCTTCAGCACTTCCTTCACCACTGCGATTCATTTCCAAATGACAGATGTGTTCAAAATGTTTTAATGCTGCTGTTGTGGTTGGGCCATCCCTATAGTTGCGCTGGCTTCCTGGCAGATGTGTACAAGTGTGGTAGGAGCAGTGTGCTGGTCCTCTCCTCTTCCCTGCTGTCTCATTTCATTTTTTATTTCAGGAAAGAGAATGCTTCTCAGATCTTTACTCTTCTGTCTACTTTGTTTGACATTTGCTACCAACGGAGTGACTAATAGATAAACAAATGCATATGCCTTGTTCCCTTAGGAAACCATGACAGAAACAGAAACATCTTGGGTTTTTAGGGGGAGATCTGTGGTTTCTAGGCATTCACTTCACTAAAAGCCAACACACACTGGAGCTGTTGGTCATGCATTAGCTTACAATAGCTTCTTTTATCTCTCAATGAAATCTCTGTGGTTCAGCCACTGCAGCAGTGGTGGTTACAGTGTTAGCTAATTGCAAAGCTAAGCAAGGGTATTGACTGCCATAGCTTTGGGTCTGTGTATTCACCCTATTTTTTCTTTCTCTACCTGTACTTGTATGAGAGAAAGACATACTGTACATGGAAATATGTTATATACACACTCTGTTTTATGCACCGTGTATTTCATGATAGGAATATATATACATAATTATATACATATATATTCATGGACATGTTCATAAATGTTCCATATATAAAATATGTAAAATATTGCATGCAGCATCATATATGTGCATGTATATAAGACAAATATATACATATTCCCATATACACCCCCTATGTAGATATGCACAAACATATATGTATGTATGTATATATGTACACACACACACATGTATATATACATACACATAGTCCAAATCTAGAACATGGTCCAAATATTCAGGGAATCTTACTGAGTTCCTGGGATGACCTCTCTATCAAGAACCTCAGTGCAAACCATTCCATCTTTTGGAAAATATTGCCAACTTCTTGGCTGAAGTCTCCTTTTCTTATGTCCTCACTGACCATTTTTCCAAGAGATGATGTTTAAAATGTGACATGCCCAGTCTTGCAAAAGTTGAGCTTCAGTTTGCGTTGAGGTTTGGATTAAGGAATATGCTATCTCTATGGGAGAATGTACATATCAAATCCTTGTACATAACACTGCTCTTGAAGTTTAGAGTTTTGAAGATTTACAGCATTTTTCCTGTATGTTTTTACCTACAGATTGCATTATTTTCATCCTACTCACAAGAAACATTAATTTATCATTAGTCAGAAAGATTTATGTCTCTTGGGAACTAGTCTAGCTTCCTCTAGCTTATCAGGATGAAGACAGACAACTTGCTATTTGTAACTAAAGCAAAACAAATGACTAATTTCAAACAGTTTATCAACTGAAGTTCAGACCTTTGTGGGTCCAGGCCCCAGTCCACTCAGTGGTTCTCCTGTGTCACCAGTGAATTCACAAGCAGACACTGAAGTTTCCCAGGCAGAAATGTATTTCTACTGCTCTGCTCTCTCAAGCGAAGCAGTTGGTGAACCGGTCATGGTGCATGGGATCTGTACCTACAACTAGCTCTCAAAAAACTGACTCCAGTACACTTTGGTGACAAGAAGTGTGTTGTCTGAAATGGTAACAACAGGAATATGCTTTACTCTTACCTAATATTCTAGTGTGAAACCACTTTAAACATCATTTTATTCTAAAAAGCAATCCATTTGTGACTGATGTATCACTGGTTATGCCAGAAACTCTACTTTCATATGAACTCATCCACAGAGCTAATGGGAAGACTAACACATGCGTGTAATGCCTTTCCTCTACCACAGGTGTTTCTCTTCATCTCTCATCTGACTCTCTACAGCTTCTCCTCAAGGTCTGCAACACTGACCTATGGCAGTAAGTATAAGTGGGCAAGAGACTCTGTCCTGTAGGCATGAGCTCTGGAGTAGTCATTTTGGATTCAGAGCATTCAGGCTGTTCAAGATGAGAGCTGGTAGCAAAACTGTGAAAATAACTCTGGCACAAGATTCCCCAGGAAATAAATAGGAGCTCAAGAAGTGTGGAGCACAGAGGATCTTTCACCTATACTAGTGCAGTGAAACAGGGACAGCACAGAGGAACATTCTTCTCCTAAAGGTCTTCCCATGGATCCATAGTAGTGGGATCTAAGGGAGAATGACAGAGGAGAATTTCCTGGGACTGTTCTCTGTGTGTGACAGAGAACAGGTCAAGTACAGAGGGTCACTAGCATCAAAGGCTGAAGTATTATGGGGAAAATAAATTACATATAATAATGCTCGTTTTTCATATTAGATTATATTATTCAAGAAACAATAGTAAAGATGTCTCAAGCTCATGTCTAAGTTCCTGACAGCCATACTTTTGCTCTCATACAAGTGTAATGCTCTTTCTTTTGGACAGTGAAACTGCTGGGCTAATAAGTTCCAGTGCCAGCAAGACTGTTATTTAAGTCCTGGAGTCTGCTTAGAAGAATTTCTGGCTACTCTTAATGGATGGAGGTCTGTTAAGAGTTGAAAACCCTGCTTGTTCAAAGCCTCTCTAAAAGCAGTGTGGCAAAACAAGGAAATTTAACATCCTAACTCAGGAAAAAACAAATTGTACATTGGCATTGGATGAAAGATTCTCCTTTTATTTTAAAACCTCTGTAAAATCAGAGCAATGGGTCAATTCCAGCATTCAGCCAATTTAATTAGCAATTTCAGAGTAATCGTGGTAATGAGCCAAGTCGGCAAAGATGTCATTGGGGTTCTTGCAGTTCAGGTTGCAAAAACAAGCATTGATCCACATGATTTTCCAGGAAATCTCAGTTCCATCTGGGCACTCAAACCTCACTTCAATAGTCTTGGACTTGTAGGGTGTGCAGCACCTGTTGTCTGTGCAGATACCACAATATTTGGGTCTATAAGGACTTTTGCTCACGCATCCTGAGATGGTGTAGTTCATGGGTTCATTGGCCCTGTAGACAGCCAGGCACTTCTTCCCAGGCTAAATCAGGGAACAGAAAAAGAGACTGATTAATACTCATTGCTTCAAACTGACACAGGGAGATGAAAACCACCTCGCCAAGGTTTATGGTTTAGTGGACGTGATGGTGATAGGTTGGTAGTTGGAGTAGATGATCTTAGCATTTTTTTTCCAACCTTAATGATTCTATGATTCTATGAAGCTGCTAAAAGTGTTTTACAGACTGGATCTAGAGGTGTGACAGGTGGACACATCTAAACATGAATCCAGAAGCTGCAAGTAGGATACTTGCAAAATACAATTTATAGGCATGACCAGCAGTGCAGCATCACTTTTCTGCTAGCTGAGCCTCACATCTGCCTACACCAGCAGTGAGCAGAGCAGGCTTGGCTTGCTTTTCCTTGTAAGGAGCTTTTGGATAAAGTTAAAGCTCTCAGGGGAAGGTTTCCATTCCAGCATGTGAAAGCACAGGAGGGGACATTTTGACCTCTCTGCAGCACAGTGAGTCCGCGTGCGCTCACTAATGGCCTCTGAGTTCAGAAGTGCAGTTCTCAGAGGCCAGCACACTAGCAAACAAAGGCTGGCCTCATGTCCAGACAAAGCTCAAGGGAAGCACGAAGAAGCGGTCCCCACCTTAATATGCTTGGTGATATCCACCTCGCAGGGCCGCATGTTGCACAGGCGGCTTTCCTTCAGCAGCCGGCACTGGTCGTTGTCGTTGGAAATCCTGGTGGAGATGCCCAGCCCGCAGGTCTTTGAGCAGGGACTCCAGGGTGAGGTGTGAACGATGCAGTTCTTCTGCCAGGCTTCATCCTCCCCCTCATATGCTATAGGGAACAGATTATCATATATTACTCAGCCAGGCAGCTTTCTGTATTAAACACCCTTGCTCAAGCTCATTACCCATTCAGGCCACTAACCCAAATAATTAAATCACAGCGGAGCAGCTCAGCATCCCCACGAAGCTCCGCTTGCTTTTTTACCTCCCCATCCCACCCCCTTTGCCACTGACCTACTTGTGTCAGCCCCTCCAGCACTGCGAGCTCTTGGGGCCGGAGCTGATTTCTCTATTTCTCTTTACAGCCTCACACAAGGAGGTCCTTGTCTGGGCCCCCAGGTGCTATCACAATGCAAACACTTCATCACAGAAGTTGGTGCAGAGAAGTAATGAGATCTGATCGCACCATGAAGGGTTATGATTTCTGAGTCCATTCAATTGATTCCCTGTAGCAGAAAGTTGCTGACAGTCTTTGCTGTATGGCTGAGAGGTCTGGGAAGCAGCCACCGCCTTTCATTGGAAGGAAGAGCAGCTTGAATAGCTCACAAGGAACTTGGGAACCGCTTAGAAAAGGGTGGGCTCTGTTTTGAAAGGAGCCATCGACCTCAGGTCAGGTTCCTTCACAGTCTCTGTAAAAGTCCCCTCTGGTCTGCAGCTCACAGCATGGCTCTGATAGAAACTCAGCTGTGCTGAGCATGCTCATTATAATACTAGCTATCAATTTTAAAATGCTATTTTAATAATTAAATCAAATATAATAAAAGATAACCCTACTTCTACTTCTAAGATAAAAAGTTAGGCAGGGAAAGCTGTGCTATGCCCATTTGTATGCTATAGTCCATGCAGACAAAAGGCACATTTCAGTAAGAGATGCTTTAAATTTGGATCTACTTTGCAGCTGAGAGATACCAGGGACAGAAGCGAGTGATAAAATCTGGTGGTTTTAATCCACAGAAAAGAGACTAAAGATTTTTCAGGAGTTGGATTTGATGATACTTTATGGGTCTCTTCGAACTCAGGATATTCTATGATTTTTTTTTTATTTTTATTTTTTTGTACAACAAGCATACGGTCCAAGGATGGAGAAAAAATGTATGTATCATCAACGGAAAAATAACCAAGTTCCCTGGCCTACTGCAAACAACCTGTGTCTCCTTGAGCTCTACTTTTGTGACATATTCTGTGGAATGATGTGACTCACGTCTGTACATTGCTTTACAATGTTATGAGGATAAATGTATGACACATGGCAATGGAAACACACTGTAAGATTTAGAGACCATGCAAGTGGCAAATGGTACCACATCTGTTCAGAGAACTATATGATCCTCACTGTGAATGTGAGTGCGAGGGAAAAAGATACCTTATATGACACATAACGTAAGGTGAATAATGACATTGATCCAAGTGAACATAACTGCAAAAACCTGTAGAGATACAAAGACATTTTTGCCTAAAATTTCTAGTGAACCTTTCACCACAATATTTCAAAGCATATCTGAGTTTGGGACTATTAAGGGGCTTTAAAAATGTATTACTAATGCAGTACCAGCCAGAAAGAAACTCTTAGTATCAAATTAAAATGAGATCACTTTGCTTTTCAGAGGTCCAGACAGAGAAAAAATGGTGAAGTAAAAAGGACTTGTGACATCTTACAAGTGACAGCAGTGTGTTTATTGTCACACAAGCATGTCTGATCAATCTCACGTTGCTGCTCAGGAGGTAAAGCACCCCGCTGCTGTATACATGTCCTGTCCTTCACTACAAGTCATCTAAGAGTGTTTGTGCCTTGTTCACACAAATACAAGACACCTGCCAGGCCAGACAGTGCAAACTAATAATCTTGTCGCTGACACTGACTTCAATTCAGGACAAGAGGTAATGGCCTTAAGTTATACCAGGGGAGATACAAGTTGGGTATTAGGGTATTAATTTCTTCTCAGAAAGAGTGGTGACATAGTAGAACAGGCTGCCCAGGGAGCTGGGGGAATCACTGTCCATGCAGGTGTTCAAGAAATGTAGAGAAACGTGGCACTGAGGGACACAGTTTAGTGGGCATGGTGGGGATGGGTTGATGGTTGGACTAGATGATTGTAGTGGCAGCTTCCAACCTTACTGATTATATGATGCTATGGTTCAGTTCCCTGATTACTAAGGAGACATCCACCAAACTCTCACCATACCTGCAGAAGAGATGTGACGTGGAGAAGTCTTCCTGATTTTCTTGGAGTCATCACAAACCCACTGCTCACAGCACTTCCCTGCCATCTTAATCAGTTTTGGGTTCGGGCACCAGACAAGGGGGGGGCGTGAGTTTGTGCACATGGGAATGCAGCCCACGGCCCCATTAATGCATGTGCAGTTGTATTTGCAGTTGGGCTGAAATGTGTCCCCATTATTATATCTGACTCCATTGAGGACACATCCTACACCGACAATCTCTGAAAGGAGAGAAGAAAAAGACACACAAAGCACCATTACAATAATGCTGTCAATGAATTGTGTTAATGTATTCCTTTTAACGCACTCTGAGGTGCATTAAAAAGAGTGTGGCCAGCAGGCAAGGGAGGTGATCCTTCCCCTCTACTCTGCCCTAGTAAGGCCACATTTAGAATACTTGGTTCAGTTCATAAAAGACAAGGATCTCCTAGAAGGGATCCAGCAGAGGGCCACAAAGATGATAAAGAGCCTGGAGAATCTCCCATTTGAGGAAAGACTGAGTAACCTGGGTCTGTTCAGCTGGGGTAAAAGAAGACTGAGAGGGTCTGATAAATGTTTATAAATATCTAAAGGGAGGTAAGAGGCAAATGGATGAGCCTAGGTTCTTCTCAGTGGTGTGTAGCAATAGGACAAGGAGCTTAAAACTTGAACATGGGAAGTTCCATACTAACAGCAGAAGACCTTTATAGGAAGGGTGACAGAGCACTGGAACAGGTTGCTCAGAGGGATTATGGAGTCTCCTTCTATGGAGATATTCGAGATCCATCTGGATCCCTACCTGCATTATCTATTGTAGGGTCCCCCCTAACAGGGGGTAGGACTTGTGATCTCTAGAGGTCCCTTCCAAGCCCTGCAATTCTGTGATTTACCAAGCTGCTCTCTGAGCAAAAGGAGACAACATAGGGACATGTCAGGGCTGCAGTGTTCAGCACGATGCTGAGACAAATGTAGTCACACCATCTGAGAAACCTTAAATTCCGAATCACTGAAAAAATAAATCCTATAATGCTTCATGGAAAAAAAAAATGGTATAAAATAAAATATTTCATGCACAAATTCTCACTTAAATGATCGTTTCATGGCAGGCTGAAAGAAACTATTAGAAGCTATTCACAGTAGGAACAACCCAATTAATTAAAACTGAAACTGAGTGAAATTTGATAATTTCTGAGAAATAAGAGAGGATTGCATGCAGTCTCAATGCGATACAGATCTGGTTGACACTTGTACCCTTCCAAAGCAGCAGTAGGAAGAGAGCTGAGATAGCAAAGGAGCACCTAAAATGAGAGTGGATTACTGTATTAGGGAAGTAGATCCCACCGAGTTTATCACAGAACAATTTCCTTGGAAAATTAAGAAAAACACTATAATGTTATGAAAAATATCATTTGATGCATATTTGTAAATAAAAGCATGGATGATCAAGTTTTTTTGCTATCCTTGAATAGGAATCTCATTGATTCAGGCAATAAGATGCAGAGCAACAATTTTAATTTTGAAGGCATGGACAATTATTTGGAATCGGTGGGAGAAATCAAATAGTAAATTGAAGCTTCAGTTTCCTGTTTGGTCACACGGAGGCAGTGTGCACCCAGAGATCAGTTTGCTCAAGTTTTAAGTCTGGTTGGAAATGGAGCTGCAGTGCGGTTGTGCTTCAGGGCCAGCACAAACTGAAATGCTGGATTAAAATCCTCAAAAGCTGCCTATTTTTAGAATGAGTGGAATGAAAAGATCAAACACAAATCCTTTCTTCTACACACACAGAAAATAAATAAATAAATATACTTGCTGGAATTTGAAGCACAGAACCAGATTGTGCTTAGCTCCAACTGCAATGATGCTTCAGCCTTTATATTGAAGGTTTACTCATTGTTGGAGCCAAAGCAGAGGATTCTGCTGCACACATTTCTGGCTGCGCACACAGATTATATTTCAAGAAAATTCTGTATTCCCTGGTATCTTTTTATTTGCTTTAAGGACACTCCTCCAGAACTGTGCTAACTCTGCTTCCTAAAGTCCACATCCATCAAGAAGTTCACTGTGAAAACAACCCCAAACACAGACTGTGCACACAGACTGCATCTAAGATGAGCGAATGGGGGGTACTTCACAATTCCCATCCTTATATGCACAAAACCTACTTCTCCATCTGGATGTGTGTTCTGCACCCCACTGTATCCCTGCTACAGTACAGAGAAAATCCAGCAACACAAGGAGAGCTGTAGTGACTCTCAACAGGCTCCTATCTGATGTCCAAGACATACATCAGCATGCTAGTCCAGATACACTCTGAATTTCCACCATATTTCTTTTCCTGATTCTGCTTCCAAGATCATTCAGGATCTTTATTTTCCACAAATCCTATTGTTCCTGTAAGTCAAGCATGCCCAGAGAAGTTGTGCATTCCCCCATCCTGGAGGCATTCAAGGCCAGGCTGGATGGGGCACTGATCAACCTGATCTAGTGGGAGGTGTTCCTGTTATAGCAGAAGGATTGGAACTAGATGGTCTTAAAGGTCCTTCCCAACCCAAACCATTCTATGATTCTATGCTTTGGATTCTCTAGAGCTAGAGTTTTTGGCATCCAGCTACATAGCAAATTCCTCACAACAGTTAGCCCCCCAACCCCCAACTCAGGGCTCCACCCTTGCCTTCAGTCACCCTATAGCCAGTGAGAGTCTGGTGTATTTGGAGTGGAGGGATGCAGCCTATGTACAACATAGTGCATGGAAAAGAACGTGTCAGCACATCCTGTCATCTGCATCCACCCACATGCTGAAAGCAAGGGTAACCACAACTTTTTGTTGTAGTCAGAGATAAACTGTTTTACCTCATAATCATGGAAAGACCTAGCTTCTCATGTCCCTCAACTGTGCACACCACCATGCCCCTCACCATATAACCAAAAATGTCACAAATTAGGGGATATATTTTCATGATAATAGGGGATGTGAAAGCATATTGGATGGGGAATCCTTTTAGACTTCACAGGACAAGCTGTAGCTCCTCCTACAACACACTGTTATTGCCACAAGTGTAGTAATTATTTGGGATTTATGGGAGGACTACAAATTGTGAAATCCAACTAAGAAAACAAGTGTTTAGATAAGTAAACACAATGCAATGTGAAGTCTTCCAAAGAAACTTAGGAAGGCTGAGGAAGAGACAACCTCCAGCTTGTTTTCCTCTCCAACTGCAGGGCCAGCTGAACTGATATTGTTTTTGACAGATGTTTACCTAACCTTGAACTGATATTGTTTTTGACAGATGTTTACCTAACCTGTTCTTGCAGACCTCCCAAGAAGATACCATGTTCACACCAGACAAAACATCTGAATGATCCTATATCCTCTTTTCTTTATCTTGGATCTTTCTAATCTTAAAAATCACAGTTTAAGTTTCTAGCTCCCATAACATAGCTTCTCTAGTTGTTATTCTGTGTATGCTACAAAAATGTGCTGTTCTTCTTTGAAAACCATTATTGGGAATAAGTCTTTCCATCAGCATGTTTTTCATCCAGACCCCAATATTTCTTGTCTTTAAAGACAGTTGCACAACAGCACTTCCTACATTCACAACCCACTATAGAACCTCTTCCTGTTACAACGAATGTAGAATCATCTACTTGCAAACCTGAAGGCCTTCAAATGATGGTTACTTCTTGCTTGTGGATGCAGCAACTCAAAAAGCAAGAATTCATTTGCCATTCCTCCTCATCCAGCCAGCTACCGCAAGACTAAAGACAGAAAGGAAATGGAAGAGGATGGAGGAGTAATGGAGGAGCCGCTGAATTTACAGTCAGGTATTTAATGAGATAAATTTCAGCTCAGACAGAGAGGAGCTGCCAGTGTATATCTAAGTCAAAAATATATGTACATCACTTACGTGCACATACTCCTATTTCGTACCTAGGTCTGTCTCCACTGTAGTCACAATACAGGCCCCTATGAAAATCACAGGTATCAGCCTCAGTGCAATTCTCTCCACGCTGCTTGGCGCACATCTTGCAGCAATCGCAGCCATCTGTGACAAGGCTGACTCCTACTGAGCACCGAGGTGGGGACTTCGGACACTCGCACGGCCACTTACAGTACTGAGTCCGTGTGTAGGCCTCTGTTGCAGCAGGGATGGTGGGGGTCATGGTGGTGGAGGTCTGGGCAATGGCCTACAAACAAAGAAACACAGCTTGGAAACTGTTCCAGAGAAAAGTGGCTGTGAATCCTGCGGTGATTAGTCCTCAATAAAAATCCCACTGGTTCCAAAGACGCTACAAGGAAACCAAAGAATAAATGTCATAAATGCGCTGCTCTACCATAGACCCCTTCAGATGTCAACCAAGGACAAAGACTCTGCACCTTGGACTATCATTCAAACTGCATAGATCCAGATTGCTGGTACTCAGCCTTTTCCAGACCTCTCCTCACTGAACATGTAGGAAAATCTGATATATGAGATGAAGACGTGATGAGTCTGGTCCATGTTATCCTGGGTACTTGGCTATGATAGAGGGTACTCGTGTGGTAGAGGATGCTTCACCATAGCTGTTGTTGCCTGTTGGTTGAGAGATAGCATTAGAGCTTTTTGACAACTTGAAGGCTCCCTCAGGCAACAGTAGCTGCCATTCAGGTCTCCAACCAGGGTCATCATAGAATGGCCTGGGTTGAAAAGGACCACAATGATCATCTAGTTTAAATTCCCCTGCTATGTGCAGGTTACCAACCACCAAACCAGGCTGCCCAGAGCCACATCCAGCCTGGCCTTGAATGCCTCCAGAGATGGGGCATCCACAACTTCCTTGGGCAACCTGTTCCAGTATGTCACCACCTTCTGAGTGGTAAACTTCCTCCTAATACCTAACCTAAATCTCCCCTGTCTCAGTTTAAAACCATTCCCCCTTGTCCTATCACAACCTCCTCATAAACAGCCATTCCCCCTCCTGTTTATATCTGTTTATATGCTCCCTTCAAGTACTGGAAGGCCACAATGAGATCTTCCCAGAGCCTTCTCTTCTGCAAAAGAGGTTAAAGTGTTGTATTTTGAAAACACAGGAAAATGGGCTCTATCTGACTTCCTTTTCCTTGGATTTATCCCTAGTTATGTGGGTCTTGCATTCAAAACATCCTCTCACAAGAGGACAGGAAAAAGGTCTGTGAGCCCACAACACACTGACATGCAGCTAGGAACTTCTTTGATGTGAGGATGAACTAAAATCTACAGATTTTACACTCTATCATGGATCTCCTGAGGATGGCTTGGCCACCTATTCTCTTCTTGCAATAGCATTAATACAACTGCCTTCTTACAATACCTTAGCACTTTAACTTGAACAGAAACAAGGTTAGAGAAAAGCAAAGAGAGTCTCTGAAATAAAAATCTATCCAACTGGCTCTGAGCATTTTGATATTCAAGTACACTCACCTCTGAATAATGTTTTGCTTGCCTCCTGTAACACAACACACATAAAATTGAGTTCCCTGAGAGATTCCCAGTGCTAAGCAAGGAAGCTATACTCTGGCTATAACATTTAAAAAAAAGGAATAAAAAAGACATGCATTTCTTTTAACCATCCCCATCCTTATCCATCCTTTGTAGTGTTCACACACACACATTCAACAGAGATGCTCTCTTTCAGTCCTAAAGTAGAAACTTTCCCCAATGACAAGATGTGAGGGCTGCAAAGAATGCATTTGTAACTCTGTAAAGTGCAGAGAACAAGGAAAGACAAGATCTAACAACTGCTAAATTAATCCCATCCATTCCTGGCTATCTTGTACTGTTGTGACAGTGCACTCCTTTCCCGCCCCAACACCCCCCTCTCCCGCCACAATCCAGCCTGATCGTTGTGGCCTATATAAGGCCTAGTGCACCCAATGAGGTGGAAAAGATCTTGTTCTTGGGACTAATAACAATCAAGGTTTCACCACTGGTGATCAAACACCTGATAACAGACACCTGGTTCAACAGAACCAATTCTAAACTGCATGACTGTGAGTCAACCATTCCACCCAAAAATACCAAGCAGTCTAAGAACCCCTGGCAGAGTTCTCCTTGCAAGCATCTGGCTGCACACCAGAATCTCCCCTTGAGTAGGTGCAAGTCTCGAGGATACTTAACATGCATGCAGAGATTCACTCAGGACTTGGTGATGCCTTGCTGACAGATCCTCTGTGATTTATTGTTTTTAAACTACTCTAGTTTTGCTAAGATTTGAGCTTAGATTCATTTTTCACCCTCCACCTTTTGTGTAGCAAATAGTCAAGGATAACTAGCCATTTCAAATCTTGTGAAGTCATTGTTCAAATTACCATCTTGTATCTATTTATACCAATAGGTAAATTTCTGCCTTCCTCTTACAAGTGAAGCGTGCAGTGCTTTAGCCTCCTCCCACAACAACTGTATATTCTATATATAAAAGAAAGAGTTGGAAGTGGAGACTTTTTTTATAATATCCTAACAGCCTCGCTGGTTGGATCTGTGTACCCAGGGCTGTCAGCAGCAGCTAATCACTCTTTAGAAATAACCATATTTCTTTCAGATTGACTGTCCTAAGCCAGGACACTGAAGTTAATAGCAACACTTAAAGTGGACACCTACACATGCATATCTGAGGAATGGACTGAGAATTCCTCCCGTCTCCTCCAAGTGGTGCATCTGCTTTCTCCTGGTTCTATATATTTTCCAATGTATTGTTTTCTTTACAGTGTCAAATGTCTCAAAAAAAAAAACCAAAAACGGGGTGGGGGTTGGCTGGCTTTCTATTCACTCCAATCAAAACAAAGGCTTTGTTGGGAAAAGCCAAGAATTGCCACTGCTAGTGCTATATTTGAAGATAAGTTTAAGTATCTTAGTAATTAGTTATCCTTTATGTAGAACACTAAACTGTTAACTCACTGCTAATCTCTGCCAAATGGGCACTGTGTTTGCTCTGGGCATCATTCCCAAATCCATTAAGGCCTCCTTTACACAGAGCTGGCCTTAAAGTTGGCTTAAAATCACATTTAAACTCATGTTTAAACTAAAACATACCAATATAATTTATTCCCACTTTAAAGCTCCTTAATGCTGCCAAAGTTGTTAAAAGAGGAATGTCCAGAACAATGAAAAGCCCTGTCCCTTTAATGGTATTTTTCATTCCACTCAGAATAGTTTGAGAAAGTTCAATAATCTGTCACTTGAGAAGCCTCTTCAAGTGCAATAAACCTATTTACTTTGTTGCTGATGAGTAAAAAAGTGCTTAATCAAATCCAGATAGACAGACAAAAGTCACACAGCTATTTAAAGGGCCCATTGCCATGGCCCAACCCCGTAAGTAAATCCCTTCGCAGACCATTGTTTCTACTGTTAATAAGGGCAAGCAAACAGCCCTATGTGTATCTACATTATCTACATTATCTACATTAAATGTCTGTGAATCAACATACAGAAAGTAATCAGTAAGTCCTGTCAATCCAGTGATTATAGTTAATAGGTGAAGGTAAAGACTGCATAGTTGTAAAGGACTTGTAAAGGCTCGGTCACCACCATATATTGAAATGTGTCCATCATGCACCAGAGCAAGTGTGCTACCTGTGCAGCTTCCAGGCCTTCTTCCTCTACCCTCCTGATTCCCTTTGTTATAAAAGAAGCAATTCTACACATTTATAAATACTTGGCCTTTTCTCATGGCTATCTGCCACCACTGGGATACCTAAATCCCTTTGGAAAAGTCATTTAACCCCTCTACTGCAGCATCTCAGAGCCTTTTGGGATACTTTCCTATTTATGGTTAAGTCACAGCGAGTAATGTTTTCTAAAAAACATAATAAAAACCATCGTTTCCATGGTTACTATCAAAACCACACAGTAATGGTCCTCATCAACAGGCATCCTTACCAAAATCAAAGTAGAATTAACAACAACAAAGGCACAGCACAACAAAAACTTTCATGTAAGTTACCATTTCAAGAATCGTGTCTTAAGGGTCAATATAATACATAGGAGGACAACTATTTTGTATGAAATTCAGCATGAGAGTGAAGAGAAATGTAACAATAGTGATGGGGAGTTGAAAAACATATTTTAAAACAGAAAAAGCGTCTGCTAGGAAAATTTTTTTCCAGATATTGGTAATTAATTTCATTTTTATAACTACTCTTCATACTTGGGGTCAGCAAATCTGTTGTGTTGGGTGCTGAGGAGAAGATGCTCCACTGCAAGTTATTAACGAGATCTAACTATGTTGCTACTGGGGATTAAAAGTCCATTCTCACTTACTGACTGAAGTATTTCTCTGTAATAACATCTCTACTAATTTATGCTAGGCAAACCCCAAAATCATTTCTTTTTGTATCCACAGATAATAACATTTCACTAGCAATAACTTCCTGATAATTTCCAGGTTCACAGTCAAGAAAAGAGAAGAAGAAAACAAAGTGTCTGAGTGGGTACCATGGCCACAAAATCAATACTTGTAATAGCCACAAGTTTTATTATGCAGATTTTTAAGATAAGATATGAATACCAGAGTTTTTGCAGCATATTCTACCTACTGGAAAGGTGTATTTCCAATCTGTTGGAAAATACCATAGATGTAAGTTTGTTTTATTTTTTAAAGTTGGAAAGACCAAGATGCAGTGTTGAAATTAATGCATACAGCCCAAATTGCAAGAGAACAGCAACACTGTTACATAATACATGAGGAAACCTCAAGCTTTGTTTTTAGAATAAAGGCTGAGATACATTGCAATATATTCCTTTACTTCCACTTCTTATAGATCTTTAAAAGTACATTTGCATGTATTCATTTAACTGCTCCAATGCTGTAAGATCTTAGTCTTAAAATCTTTCAGCTAATTTTTTTTCAAGACAAGGTAGGTCTTGTCTTGGAGAAGAAAGGAGAGAAAAGTTATCAGTGTTCTTCCCCTCTATTTTATTGATGAGAAAAAAGGTGGACTGTCTCTATTTTCCAACTGTAGAGCAGCTCAAAGGAGCATTTTTAAGCTACATTTCTGATACTGCCTTTCTGAACATTTTTGAGACGCAATCTGAATTATCTCCTGTCGTCCAGCTCTGGCACACTCACAAGAGAAAGATGTTGAAGTGGAGACCTTTTTTATAATACCCTCCTTATTATCAAAAGAAGATTATGTGATCAAATCATCTGATTTGCAGACTGCCCCTAACAGCCTCGCTGGTGGATCTGTGTACCCAGGGCTGTCAGCAGCAGCTAATCACTCTTTAGAAATAATCATATTTCTTTCAGATTGACTGTCCTAAGCCAGGACACTGAAGTTAATAGCAACACTTAAAGTGGACACCTACACATGCACATCTGAGGAATGGACTGAGAATTCCTCCCTTCTCCTCCAAGTGGTGCATCTGCTTTCTCCTGGTTCCACCTACTGGCTGAACTATTTAGTCAGCCTTGAGCAGAAACATCAGTAGAGCCAATTCTACGTACAACGTACAGATCCAAATGTTCTCACTCAAAGCTCTTTGAAAATCACCCCAGGAGACTCAGACTGAGAGAGCTGCATCATCCCCTTAACAACCTGATGCAACACTGTTTGCAGGAGAACACAGGGGCTGGAGCTTAATAAAGATGTTAAAATGAATTATATATACGTATGTATGTATGTTTGTATATAAAAAGAATGCATGTAATGAGGCAATATCCATCTCTGAGTACCATCACTGGGAAAGCACAGAGATTGCTTAGTGTAAACCCAACAGAAAAAGAGCTTGACAGCTCAGTGCATAATGCTGATTTTTCACCACATTTAGGATCTAGAATTACCTTTCAATTCTGCAGTTAAAAAGGGAGTAGTATTGTGTGGATATCTGAATGGGAGGCAAATCCCCAGTGAGAGTGGAGCAATTTTATCAGTCTCTCTAAAAACATTGTGAAAATCATGCTTAGAGACGCTGTAATTCAAAACATTTTCACCCCATTCACACAGTATGGATGCCTGTCATGTAAACGCATGAGAAAAAAAGCAATTTTATGTCTACCTTGATGGAAATGTGAGAGCTCTGTTGAGGATCCAGTTTGGAAACCTTACGAATATTGCTGCTTCCAAACATATGAAGAGCAAAATTTTGCATTTCTGATATTTCTGCTGTTAGAATTACTTTTTCCCAACAGTGCAAGACACTCATAGACAGATTAATCTTGAATTCAGTTAAGATGAAGAAAAGGAAAGGCTCAAAGGCACATTGAAAAGGGACAACTTTTATTTCACTATAAAATAGATAACATATCAAAATGAATCTGAAAGGGCAAGTTGGCTGTGGTGTTTCCATTGTGAGGGCTTTACCTAGCTTGTAAAGCTACAGCAAAGACACCAGTGTATGGAAACAACTGGTTATGTTGTCATGAAAAACAGCTACTTTCTAAATGTTACTCATTTTGCACACAAATGACTTTACATTTGTCTACAGTCTTCTGACTGTTTTGAGAAACAAATGAGAAGTAAGATCAGGACACATTTGTGATTTGTGACTGTATACAGGAGATGATAGAGAAGAAGGCATGCCAGGGAAGGGTTATTTTTAAGCCTAATAAGGCTAGCTTCAGGAGGCTGTAAGCTAGAGCAAAGAGATAATGTGGGACAAAAGGAGATTAGTTGTAGCTCAGCAGAAGAGTTATCTCATTATACATTGCCAGGGTGTGAAAGCAGGAGTATTGGTTACTACAGGTCAAAAGAGCAAGTGCTTTTCTTGGTTTCTGATGAGCACAGTAGGACCTGGCTTACATCAGTGGGCTTAGAATCACAGAATCATTAAGGTTGGAAAAAGTCACTAAGATCACCTGGTCCAATTGTTGGCCCATCACCACCATGCCCATTATGTCATGTCCCTCAGTGCCACATCTACGCTTCCTTGAACACCTGCAGAGGTGGTGACTCCACCAACTCCTTGTGCAGCCTGTCCCAGTGCCTCACCGCTCTTTTGGAGAAGAAATTTTTCCTAATATCCAACCTCCCGGACTCAATGTCTGCCTTGAAGCAAGGTGCACAGAACTCAACACTGTACTCAAGGCACAGCCTTACCAAAGCAGAATACAGTGTGATGTTCACTTCTCTAACCCTACACTATTTCTGATACAAGTCAGGACGCTATTGCCCTTCTTGTCCACAGTGAGGACACTGCTGGTTCAAGTTCAGTCAGATGTCAACTAACACCTGGCTCAAATCAGGCTATCAAGGTAGAAATTTGCTTTTTGGCTTTACTCAGTTTGAAATTCTGAGCTGAATATTGCTGAATATTTGGATTACTACTAAATACAAGACAGATGGGTTGACAAAGAACCAGTTCTTACAGCTAGATCAGCAGTAAACACAGTGCTATCAGGTTTTCCTTGTTATACTTTCACAGCAAATCCCCAAATCCCTATGAATGCTCAGCAACTATCACAAGATAATACTAATGATGAGTGAGCCAGCAGCAGGGCAGAGATATAAATCAGATTCTGCAGGACACATAACAGGAAGAGGAAAATATGATTACTCGGGGCACGGCTTCCCAGAGCATCCATGAGTTTCTAGATACCTTCTTAAACTGATGTCAGACATGAAATCTCCAAAATATATTGTACACTGGTGGTTCCTGAACACAGAAAATGTAAGACAGTTTTATAGATGTCAAGTGCCAGTTGGATTTATTCTTGATGTGCACTGTAAGCTGAGCAGAAAGGAACATTCTTCATGAAGCATAACATTCAATAGCTTAAGAAAATAAAAAATCCACAGTGAGTCAACCATAAATATTTCTGAGATCTGCAAGTAATGAAAAACCAACTTCCCATAACATCATTTTGGAAAATATATCTGTGGGAAGAATGCAGGCAGATGTTAGAAATATCCTTTTCTAACTCAGTTCAGACAATTGCAGAGTAAAGATTACATACATTCACTGCTTTGCCAAAATATTGCCAAAATATTGCTCATAGTGGCAAACTCAGTGTAGTCTTGTGTTCTCTTTACTTTTCTTGATGGAGTGTTCAGAGTGAAGGAACTTCTCTGATAGAAAGCAACCTGATGTTTTGTAAGCATTCTTCCAGTAAGAGTAGCACTTCCTTAGAATTACAGTGACCTAAAAATGTTTGTACATCATTAACAAGTTGACATGGCCACTACATACTCCATTAATTAGGGCATTAAACAACATATTTTCTGTGTTCTGAAAACATTTCAAAGTCTTGTGCTGCACATGTTTCATCTGTGCAGCTAATGAGCTCATGTGGTAAAACTAGCTTGAACTAGAGTTTGAAAATCAACAGGGAACATCTGGAGCAACAGAGAAGAGTCTCCAGAAGGGATGAATAGGCAGACTTCAATTTTAGGAAAGTAGAATGCAGAACAAATGAGAGTGCATTTGGACCATCCAAGGTCATAAGGTTACAAATCATCCTAAAACAGTACAGAACAAGATGCTGACATATGAGTCATGGGCTGGGTGACAAAAGCAGTATCATAGTTCCAGTTCCCAGACAGAACCAGACTGCTTTGGCAGAGTTTTACTTTGCAATTAGCCATGTTCTGCATTTCTGCTTATCTCACATTATTCAGTCATGATCTGGAATAAAGGGGAAGATACTTTCTGTCCTCTTAACGCTTTGTTCCAAGCCATACAAAAAAAGTAAAGACAGAAGTTCCACTTTTTTCTTTTTTTTTTCCTTCCTTTCTTTCCCCCTCTCAAGAATAGCAGAAGTTTGATGACATTTTTCTAAATCATCTTAGTTTTAATAATTCTTCTATTCGAAACAGAAGTCTGAATTTTGAATGTTAGCAGTTTTCTACCAACATTTTCAATGCAGAACTGTTTGACTTAAAACAACTTTTCATTTCAAAATTTTACCATTTAAATCTGAAACATTTTTCTTGAACCAATGTCAGCCTTTCGCCTGAGATGATGATGAACTGATGAAGTTGTATGTTTCTACTTCCTTTAAATAACAATTTTCCTCCCGTGTCAAGCTTCCACTGCTTAGCTTTGGCTTTCTATGTTGATCACTTGTTATTTTTCAAATGTCCTCCCTGAAGTCCATATCAAGGAGTAACAACTTAACAACTTGCTTTCATCTTGTCAGGGCTCAATAGGTTAGATGGAATACAGAAATTAATCTAGCCTTGGTGAGATATCAGTGGATTTATTTCACTACCTGGACTTCAGTTTTGGGCCCTTATTTAAGTGGAATATTAAGGAAATAGGCACCAGACAATGCAAACAAGATGGTCAGAGTCTTAACATAATTTGAGGCAAGATGCGAGAGAACTGGGCTTCTGGAGTCTGGCAAAGAGGCTGATTGGTATCAACCCACAGCTGCATGAAGGTGAGCAAAAAACATCGCAACAAAATTCTTCTCAGTGTAGCTGAAGGCATATATATGGACAATAGCCACAGAATTCATTCAGGGAGCCTTTGTCTGAATACCAGCAAAGCTACTTCTTGACAAGGAGGTGAGCGTAGAACTGAGACAGATCCTGTGGGTCTGAATTCTCATCTTTGGCTGTTGCAGTGGCAACCACAATTTCTGGGACTGTGTGATTGCTTTATCAAAACCATTCACAGAATATGTCCATAAGCCAAACCAGTCCTGCCTTCAGCTAGCTCAAGTCTGGTTCTGGCACACAAAAGTAAAATACTATTATTCTTTTGTTAAACAATACATTTAATGCAGACAAAAATATCCTATTTTGTAGATACATCTCCTCTTCATAAGCACAGACAAATATGTCATTTGGCAGCTAATAATTATTTTATCTGATAACAGGAAACATACCATATGTCTACTTTCATAGCTGGAGGATTTCAAAACAATAGAAGGAAAGTGAATTTGCCACTGCTGCTCTAATGGCCCCATGGGAACACATGGCATGCGCAGATTCATCCAAAGAAATGTAGCTACCATTTAATGTGGTGTCATATCACTATATCAAAGCCACCTCAAGACTTTCAGTGAAAGATGAGAAGTAAGGCTGCATTGGTAAATACTTATGGTTGAGTGAAAAACAGATGGAGCTTACAAGTTTTCTGAATAAACAGTATCATTTCCAGGCAAAGAGACCCATAGTGAAAGGATATTTTTGCTCCAAGAATGGCGTATTTTGGTATCTGATTAAATCTGTTAGACAGATAATGCAGATGAAAGAAATATGGGTCAGTAACATTCTTAGGACAAGCAGAAGATGCCAGACCTTCATACACTCTAGAAACACTTGAAACTATTTCAGAGTCTGACTGCAGAATAGAATGACCAAACTTAAAATGATATGCCTTATTCTACCCTTTGCCAGGCAAAATCATGGCAAAATCTTCTGTAGCACTGGAAGTAAGTCAGCTCTGTGTGTGCAGAGAATAAGGCAGCATTAGTAGGTTTGAAGCAAAGATACCCACATCAGGATCTACCACAGCCTAGTTATTGGAGCTCTTCTGAGAAGATGGAAACATGGAATACAAATATTCATCCAGCATCTGACTAGCGTCTGAGGCAGTTGCTAGAAAACCAAATGCTTCTGTTTTTATCCTCTCTTTAATTTCTCACTGCAGAGACAGCCTGATTTCTCTGAAGGCACAGGAACAAGTGATCTGTTTTAGCAGAGAGAATGTATAGCAAACAAGTGCTTTTTTCTCAGCCAGATGGCAAAGCAGAGCTGTGGTATATAGAGCTCTCTGTTGATGAGAAGGAGTTAGGGGAGATATTTTGGTCCAAAAGGAGAGAATGTATTGCCAGGAAAGTGGGAAGAAGAATAAGCTGCAGAATTCTCCAATGGGAGTTGTACTAGATGACCTCTAAAGGTCCCTTCCAAATCAAATATTTCTACAAATTCTACCTCACATCCTCTGGAAACCTCTCTTCCCCCTATTTAACATATATAATAGCATCACTATACTCAAAGGCATTATGATATTTCCACATCTGTACTGTGAAAGGTTTGGCTGGTATAACTCATGATGAAAAACCCTTGAAAACAAACATAATTTTCCACATATAAGAGATTGATGCTTGTAGGAAGCACAGAATTTCCTATACTCAGAAACAGAACAGAATCATAGAAACATTTGAGTTGGAAGGGGCTTTTAAGGGTCAACTAGTCCAACCTTCCTGCACTGAAAAGGGACACCTACAGCTAGATCAGGTTGCTCAGAGCCCAGTCCAGACTGACCTTGAATTTCTCCAGGGACAGGACACCCACCACCTCTCTGGCAGCCTGTTTCAGTGCTTCACCATTCTTATCATCAAAAAAATCTTTTTCTGCTGTTATACTTGGCCTAAATCTCCCCTCTTTTAGTTTGAATTCATTTCCCCTTGTCCTATCATGAGACCGTGCTAAAGAGTCTTTATTATAGCTTCTCTGTCTATGGAAGAGTCAACTAAATCATCGATTCTCATTACTTGCAGGTAGAAATGAGTATCAGATGGAGGAAAAACAAGTTCCTGTGATTAGTATAAAAGATCATAGAATCACAGAATGGCCTGGGTTAGAAGGGACCTCAAAGATCATCAAGTTCTAAGTCCCCTGCCACAGGCAGGCTTGCCAACCACTATATCAAGTAGTAGGTTAGGTTGTCCAGGTCCCCAGTGTGGTAACATAGCAAGTATGTAGGGCTTAGTATTCTTTCATGAGTCTATGGAGGTTTAAAGGGACTTTAAACTCTGTGTAAAGCAAAGAGTTTTAATGAAAATCAGATTTTTTTTTTTAAACATGGGATTTATTAGGTAAATTGATTTCATTACAATAATTCGGACAGATACAGGAAAGACTGAAGAAACACAGCCCTCCTTTGCATCAACTGTGCATAGTGCACAAAGGTTGAAAGGAAAAAGCTCACGGCGATAAAGGAAGTATTTATGGTGCTATAAACTTATTTAGCTAGTGGCAGCAGCGTTTAAATTAAGGAAGAGAAACAGGAATTGAAGATGATGTTATATATCCAGACAGCAAGAGGTGGTCTCTTGTTCTGAACAAGCACCAGGCATCTGGAAGCCTCTGAAAATAGAACTATAGGTATCCTAATATGCATAGGAAGAGCAAGAGTTTTGTGCTATCACGCTGACGGTGCAGAGGCAAAAGAGACACACAGTCAGGAGACAAACCACAAACACCCCCTGCCAGGACATACAAAGTGGTTAATGGCACAGGGGGAATTCAAATATGAACACAGAATAATAAGAGTGTCCACGTTTACACAGAGAAGGAAAGGGAACTGGATATCTTCTGTGGCCTCTGCTGACAAACATTCAAACTCTCCTGGCACCTCACAACACCAGCAGCAGGACAGAAATGTTGTCATGGCCTATGCTACTTCCAATGATTGAGTTTTCTGCATTCCCCTCCCCCTACTGCAAATCCTAGAAAGATTCCTATTACATATGTGTGTATACAGACTGATTCACACAAACAGATGAGTATCTAAATAATCCACTTAAGGTTCAGGGATCTGAAAGAAAATATAAAACAATACAGAGCACAGAACAGATGCTGCTCTAAATCAATTCTTCAAGGAGATGAAATATTGAATTCCCTGGGAACATATTATCTTCCTAATTGTTTTCTTCCTAAAGCTGATGTAAAGCCTTTAGCTATATTACAGGCTGCTAATGTCAAACAACTGCCTCTTGAAATCTCCCTCAGTGGATTTAATTAGGCATTTTGTCACTGTGTTTTATTATGTGCCAAAAAGGAACTGTAAAAGGAGCTCTGAAGTTCTTTGCTATAGTGATTCTTGATGTTCAAAGGAGAAGCAAGCAGCAGAATGTGAAGCACACACTTCTGAGCATTTATTCTTCTGCCTTAAAAAGCAAAGATCTAACGAACAATAGCAAAAAAAAAAAAAAGTCTTAAGACTTTTACATGAAGACAGTAAATTCAATAGAAATGTAGCTGGCAGCACAGGATGAGGTCAGATGTATGGAACCACACAGAACAGTTGCCCAAACACACCAGGTAGATATCAAAAATATGACAACTCATAAGCTAGAGAAATGATGAAACATTCTATGCTCGTATTAGCTAAAGGTCTCCTTTTCCCAACCTCTGTTGAGCTTATGTATCGTAAATCCATGGAACAAAACAGACTATCTGAAGGAATTTAACTGGTTCACATGTGGACCAGAAGCATTACTTGCAAAAACATGTATACAGAAACACTTCACACAGATGATTATAAAGGCTAATGCTATGAGGATGGAGGAAATCAGTAAACAAATATGGAAATCATTATCCTTTCTAGATAGTAGTCAAGACTGAAATAGTTTGGAGTATGGGTTCTGTAAGCAGAAAAGGGGCAACTGCAAATTGAGTGTACTTAATGCATTTATCTTAACATGTCTGTGACAAGATTTTTACATTACAAGAGAAAGGACTAAGCACATAGTTTAGAGACTACAGTGGACCAGTGGAATGAGGCATCCTCCTTCCTTAACATTTCTGAATAAAATTCTCAGGGCAAAATGTACCAGTGCCTCACCAACTTCCGAATAAAGAATGTCCTCATAAAATCTAATCTAAATCTTCCCTCTTTAAGTCTAAAGCCACTTCCCTTTGTCCTATCACAGTACTCCCTGACAAAGAGTCTCTCTTCAGCTTTCCTGTGGACCCTCTTTAGATACTGGAAAGCTGCTAGTATGTTTGGAGCCTTCCTTTCTATAGGCTGAACAACCCTAGTCATTCAGCCTGTATTTGCAGGAGAGGTGCTCCAGCCCACTCCGATCCTCCTCACGGCCCTCCTCTGGACTCACTCTAACAGGTCCATGATTTCCTCGCATTGGTGGCTCCAGACCTGGAAACAGTTGTCCAGATGGGGCCTCGTGAGGGCAAAGCAGAGGGGGATGATCATCTCAACCTGCTAACTAAACCTCTTGATACAGCCCAAAACAAAACTGGCTTTCTGGGCTGCAAGCATACATTGCCGGCTCATATTCAGTTTTCTATTCATAAATACCGTATTATTAATTTTTGTAATGCTGCAGTTAATTTCATCTGAATTACATTCTCAAGCACCTAACAAAAAACCAAATTCCATGTTTTTAATAAAAAATAAAAGTGTGTTTTCATGACAATTCCATCAGAAGGGCAAAGCTTTGTAGTGTACAAGTATTCAAGAGTCAGTTCATCCCATTACAGGAAAAAAATAACCCTTCTCCTTCTGTAGAAACTACTCAGGAAATTTATCAATTGAATTTTAATTACTTGGAATTAAAGTTAGAAGTCGTAACAACTTTTTCCTTTATGAACACAACAACAGAAAGTGAGAGATGCAAGGAAGAGGAGCGTTTTCATCAAAAGCAAGAGGAAATCTTGTTTGTTCTGAATAAAGCATTAAATCACAAAAGGATGGAAAATGTGTGGGATGTGTGAAAGAAAGAAAAAGAAAAAAAGAAAAAAAAAAAAAAAAAAAAGGCTAGGCTGCTCTGGACAGGGACTAAAGGGGGAAATTGCTTTCAGGAGAGAATCCAGGACTTATGGACCCTTCCAACTTTAGGTATTCTCTGATTCTATGAAGATTTGAAGATCAAAACTATTCTGTTTATCAAACCAGTGAGTATGAAACGTGGCTGCATCAACAGAAAAGTGGAACCTGGAGTCAAAAGTGCAATTTTAACGTGTCCTTTTCTTCCCTAAATCCACTGAGAAGATTAACAGTTGAGATTTCATAACAAAAAGAAAGACCCCAACTGTGTCAGTTCTGTAGCAACAAAGTGCTGAGAGGGAGGAGATTTGGCTCTAGTGTGCTGGCAGCCACACAGTGCTATCAGCAACAACATCCACTTTCCAGGACACAGCCAAGAAATGAAGCCTATTCAAGGTTGAAGAAAGCTCACACAATGGGAATTTGCTGTCTGGAGGGTAACTGCCAGACCCTGAGGTCAAGCTGAGCCAGATGCAACCAGAGCTGTACGGACCAGACCTCCCATGATTATAAATCTCTATATGTTGCCAGGCCTCCAGGTCTCTTTTCTCCTCTTTCCCCTAGTGTGCTAAGCTGAAAGCCCTAGAATGTTAAAATTTGACTTCCATTTTTCAGCCTATCTTTCAGCCACAGAGGAGTGTCCAAGGCTCATTGTTTTCTGTTTGGGTTCAGATACACAGCACAGAAAAATACAGAGATACCAAAATGCATGTATGGATCTAAACTGTACTGTGGTCAACAGTTTAGGGCTGATCCTTGTGGACCTGGGTCTCACATCCAATATTTGCAGAGCCCAGAACCATTAACTCTCCAAAACTGAAGGGAATAGGTGCTGTCTGCTTTTCAGTACCTTTACAGCAGGGGGATGCCTGAGTTTAGGCTTTGCTGCTTTTTTGTCCTATGTTTCATTCTTAAGAGTGACTTAGATCCATGTCTGCTTTATGTTTGATTTTTTTTTTTTCCTTTTCCCTTGGATGGTTACCCTATTCATGTTAAATTTTGATCTATCATTTCATCCCATAGATCTTAATAGTATCAGATAACTGCTAAAAGTAGCAGTTTGACTAAAGATTAATTAAAACTGTAAGGAATCACAGAATCATATAATCATTTGAGAGGCAGGCACCTTTAAAGGCCAACTAGCCCAACTTCTCTGCAGTGAACAGGGACACCTCCAGATGGAGCAGGTTGCTCAGAGCCCTGTCCAGCCTGATCTTGAATGTCTACAGGGGTGAAGCATCCACCACGTCTCTGGTGTATACCACTTCAATTTTAATAAGGCTAAAAGGAAGTTAGATGACCAGAAAAAGTTTCAGAGATGAATGAATTTCCTGAAGTTAAGAGCTTTCTGCAGGCGAAGACTGTCAGGGAAATGGCACATTGACAACACTGAAATCATTCAGAACGCTAACTATTGAAATGCCTCATATGTATTTTACTCTATTTTGGTGAGAAGAGAATAAAATAATGGTTTTCTTCCAAAACAGTGCTTTGGCTGCATGGTTCAGAGTTCCTTTCCACAGATGATCTGAGATTTTCTCTGCTTCTTTAAAGAAAACTTGGAATTTAGTCTTAAAACAGTACTGTTCTCTCACAGCTATCAAGTTTCCTCTGCTTTGGACAAGCTCTCTACATCTTGTCTGTACTGGCCTGGATTTCCACAGAGTTCCATATTTAGAATCCTATGGACCTGGTATAAGAAGGATTCTCCTTCCTTTGGCTCCTTGCTCATGAGTAGTGTAATTCTTTCCCATACTGAAAACAAGCCCTACAAGATTTGGCCTACAAAAATTGCATAAAGCAGTTTGCACCCTTATGTACGTCTGCAGGACCAGTGCACTGCAGTCTAGTTTTGCAGCAGGCATTTGCCCATTTCCTGCCATTATTTTTATCAAGAAGATGCTGGTTGAGGATGTGGTTATATGGATAGGAGAACCACATCTTCTTCTCAGTGCATTAGCCAGCCCCACACAGTAACAGTGGAAGACAGTGCATCCTCCATACCCACAACGTGGAATTAACAACATGGAGTCCTTTCAGACATATTTTGAAACCTAGAATCCTAGAATGCTAGAATTGCTTAGATTGGAAGGGACCTTAATGTCAATCCAGTGCCAATCCCCTGCCATAGACAGGGCTGCCACCCACCAGATCAGGCTGCTCAGGGCCCCAGTGAACCTGGCCTGGAATGTCTCCAGGGATAGGGCATCCACAGCTTCTCTGGGCAGCCTATGTCAGTGCCACCACCCTCTGAATAAAGTATTTCCTCCTAACACCTAACTTAAATTTCTCCTTTTTTAAAGCCATTCCTCATTATCCACTTTCTGCCTATGAAAAAAGTCAGTCCCTCTCCTGCTTACAAACTTTCTTCAAGTACTGGAAGGTCACAGCAAGATCTCTCAGAGCCTTCTCCAGGCTGAACAAGACCAACTACCTCACTGTTTTCACAGGAGAGGGGCTCCAGACCTCTGACCACTTTTGTGGCCCTCCTCTGGACCTGCTCCAACATCTCTGCATCCTTTCTGTATTGGAGGCATCAGTACATTACTGGATGCAGTACTCCAGATGGGACCTCACAAGGGCAGAGTAGAGGGGGACAGTAACCTCCCTCTCCCTGCTGGCCACCCCTCTTCTGATGCAGCCCAGCATACTATTGGCTTTCCAGTCTGTGAGTGCAAACTGCTGGCTCATGTTCAGCTTTCCATCCTCCAGAACCCACAGATCCATTGCAGTCCCAAGAACCACTGCAGAACAGCAGTCAGCAGTGATGGCTGAAAACAGCATCTTATCCCACATGCTATGAACCAGGAGGAGGGGGTGGTGAGGGGAACAGACTGTTCCTGAAGAATTGGCCCAGAAGCAGCAAAAGGAGCAAACTCAGGCAAGGAGGAGGAGGGAGGTTCAGAAGTGGATGGAGCCAGCTCTCAAGTCAGCATGGGCTTTGCATGACAAACACTATTCCAGACACATTTGAAGCTCAGATTCTGTTTTAATATGCAACAGAAATCCCCCAAATGCATCTGTACCTTCTCTCCCACCCCCAACAAAGGAAAGCTGCCACACTGCAAATGGGGATGGAAAAAAGGAAACCAGAGACCCATAGATTTGCCCTTGGCTCGTACAAAGCTTTAGGGACAAAACTATTGCTTTCAAATTAAATACAGTGTAAACTACAAGTGGGGAAATTAGAACAACTCTTGGCATCAAATCATGAAAAAAAAAAAAAAAAAAAAAAAAGAGTGAAGTTATTCACATAGGAAAATTATGTATTGTGCTGGAGAATGAATCCTGATGCCCCAGAAGTCAGTGGAAGGAGAACTGAAACATAAGGCTTTGGTATTCCAGATGTGAGAGAAAGAACAAGGAACAGCTGGTGAAAGCAGTGCATGCTGATAGACTCAATGGCGTCAGCTCTGTGGATGGAAACACATACATTGCATTTGCAAGGCCAAGAAGAGCGTGACACATTCTGCTTCAAGGAGCAGAATGTTCAGGGTGAAAAGCATCATCTTTTGCAAGGAGGAAAGTATCAAATAACCACGTTTAATCTCTGGCCCAAGAGATGAAGTGACTGTCCTGAAGGCAGACAGGATGTCTGTGGCAGATCCAAAAATAGCAACTAGATTTCTTGTTCCCCCACTGTAACCATACCATGATCCCTCCTCCTACACACAGATAACAAACCAAGTTGTTTAGTTCTTACTGGATGCAAAAAAGAAGTTGTTCCACTGAGCTAGTTCTCGTATGTTGCTGGCTGCTCAGCAGTCACTTATTTTGTGTTCTATCTTTCAGCCCTCACATGCACCCAATGCTTGCAAAGGGCATGAATCTCTCACCTCTCCAGCACCTCCAGCTCCAACAGATCATTGGTGATCAGCAGTTTACAACTTGCTGTGCTGATGCAATGCGATGTAAGAGTCCCTCACGCATGACTCAGACACTGAGATACCTACAGGGACTCAAGTAAAAAGAACGTAGGTGGAAAAATTCCCCAGAATTCCAGTGATCTCTTAAAGCTATAAATGACATAAAACCAAAAATAACAACAGCTTGAGGTCGCACCTTGAGTACTGTGTTCATTTGGGCTCTAGAACAAAGATGTTGAACTGTGTCCAAAGAAGGTCAATGAAACTGCGAAGGATCTGGAGCTCAGGTCTTATGTGGAGCAGCTGAGGGAACTGAGATTGTTCAGTCTGGAGAAGAGGAGGCTCAAGGGAGGCCTTATTGCTATCTACAACTACCTGGAAGGAGGTTGTGATGAGGTGGGGGTTGGCTTCTTCTCCCAGATGACAGTAACAGGATGAGAGATAACAGCCTCAAGTTGTGCCAGGGGAAGTTCAGGTTGGACATTAGGAAAACAGTGGTCAAGCACTGGAATGGGCTGCCCAAGGAGGTGGGGGAGTCACTGTTCCTGGAGGTGTAAAAGAAAGTGTAGATGTGGCACTGAACGCTATGGTCTGGGATGGTCACAGGCATAGGCTGATGGTTAGACTAGATGATCTTGAAGGCCTTTCCAACCTTAACAATTCTATGATTCTATAAAAAAAAACCTTTTTTCCAGTCACACGTACTGCCGTAGCTCCACCCCAGCCCACCAACTGGTGGGTTCCAATGAAGTGCCTTAGCATGTCGCAAGTAGAAAGTGCTTTAGACTTTGCCATGCCCATTAGCACCCTCACATCTTCCAGGAAAAAAAAAAAAAAACCACCAAACCACTCCAGGAAACTACCGCTATTTCTCCCACCCTAAAAAACATAAACTGGTAAAAACATTTCAGATCTTCGCGGATAAAGCTCCTGCTTTCCCACAAAGGAGAGGACACATTCTATGGATCCAGGAGGAAAAAGATTAATTTCTCATGATATGGATACTGACATTTTTGCTTCTCTCTGGAAAGCTGGCCCTGGTCCCGGCTGCACACAGCGCCCTGCAAGCCAAGCGGGAGCTTCGAGCACAGGGCTGGGCTCCCGGCTCCCCGACACACGAGGGCAGTGTTGGTGCACAGATGTCAGGGCTCGGAGCTCTCCTGCTCCTCCCGCTCGAACTCCTCGGCTGGGGTTTCTCCCCATGCACGCCTCGTGTCCCAAATAACGCGTTTGGGGAGCGCATGTGGAGGGAGATGTGGTGTTAAGCCCAAATATTTATATCTGCGCAGCTCCCGGTGGTTTTTCTAAGCGAGTTTCCCCTCTGTGTTACAGGGTGAGCAATAAAAGCACGATCAGCACATTGACAGGTATGTGATCACACAGGGAATGGGACAGATGGAAGTCTCCAACTAACCCTCTTTCAAATGGTGGAAGCATCGAGGATGGAGAGGTTTTAAAGAAACCCTAACTGTGCTGCTGTCATATCAATTCATTCCTCTAATCAAACATTCCAGCCTTCTAGATGATACCTTGGAACACATTTTAATATAGGTGAGGGGAAAAAAAATAAGTTAAAATATGACACAGACACCCCCTCAGCCTACAACAGACAGCCTATGTGATACATATGGAATAATTGACACAAATCATAAAAACACAGGTGTGTAGGGGGAATATACATGTCTATTTTTTGCATATACATATATCATACTGAATTCAGCATACCATCTAGAAGAAGCAGAAGTTTCTAATCAGAGTATGAAAGCAGGACAGTAGTGCATTGTTCCACTGCAAGCTTAGGAGCCCACCCACACCCAGGCAACTCTGACGAGCGAGGAATGCACCTGTCTGTGCAAATATGGTCACACCAACCCTTGGGGGAACTCCAGTGCACCAAAGAAGCCAATTATCACTTTTGATGCAAAATCTCTAAAAACAAGTAAAGCGACCCCCAGAAACAAGAGTTGGTGACATGACATCTACTTGCATTTGACCCCTTTCTGATGCCCATGGAGAGCTGTGTATCACAAAAGTATTTGGTTAAGGGTCTGCTTTTAGAGACGTACAATTGGTACTCAAAAAAAACCAAAACAACAAACCAACAACCCAGTGAGGATTAGAATCATAGAACTGTAGAATCATAATGGTTGGAAAAGACCACTAGGGGATTATCTAGTCCAGCTGTCATTAATAGTGAATACATCATTAACAGTAAATGATCTTCATAGATGAACTTCATTGACAGATATCAGGGACATCAATATATATTTAACTATGGTGACTGCAATAGATGAAGTCAAACTTGGAACAGGAAAGCTGGCTGAATTTGCACCCATATTCTTATAACAGCGTTTACCAGCCCACACACAGGTGCTGTGGGTATGACCTAGTCCTCCAAGACCAAGAGCAGGAAATACTGCCAGCAGTGCTTCTGAATAAATCACCTGCTGAGTGACCAAACTAGTTAATGGAAAATGCATACTTCCCTAATTTATTTTCCTTTTTTTTTTTTTTTTTTTTTCTTAAAAATGTAACTGAAGAGTTTTATAGCATAATCCACTTGAAGATTCTCAGCACTGGCTGCAGTTTTTGTGGTTTGGTCCTTCCTTGCTAAAGAGATAAAATGACCCAGCTGTTACTCCAAAACCAAAGACTTGGTTGCCTGCAGGCAGCCAAGTACATGTGCCAGCCATTCGAGAGAGTGCTTAATTTCCTCCAGATGGATTTTGATGTCTCTGCCTTCTTATCAGCCCAAAAACAGAAGTTTCCTTTTGTCAAAGCAGATATAAACTGGTGATCATAAATGTGAAATATAGCCTACTTAGTTATTGTACATATGAAGGAATGTTTTGGTGGGCTTCAAAACCCAGGAAGCAAGATCCACAAGTCCAAAAAAAAAAAAACACAGAGGAACCTCTTGCACCACAAATATAAGCATGCAAAGGACAGCATTTAGCAGACATGGCAGTGACAACTGTTTATAACACAACCAGGAGATGCTTTGAGATACTGTCAGAATTTCAGGGCAAAGCTACCAGCCTGAATGCAGAGACTTGGTATAAGATAATCCTGAAGGTCTTTTTCAAACTGGATGATTTTATCAGTCTGTGATTCTATGAATGTCTGCCCGGTGCAAAACAGACAGTCTCATCTTGAACAGAGACAAGCTCAGTGGAGTCACTGTTCTGGGTGTTTAATGTTGTCCCCAAAAGAATCATAGAATCATATATAATCACACAGAATCATGAATGGCTTAGGTTGGAAGGGGCTTTAAAGATAATCAAGCTCAAAACACCTGCCATGGGCAGGATTGCTACCCTACAGATCAGGCTGCCCACAGCCCAATTTAACCTGGTCTTGAATGCCTCCAGGGATGGGCCATCCACAGCTTCTCTGGGCAGCCTGTGCCAGTGCCTCACCTCCCTGAGTAAATACTTTCTTCCTAACATCTAACTTAAATTTATCCTTTTTCAGGTTAAAGTCATTCCCCCTTGTTGTATCACTATCAGACCATGTAAAAAGTCTGTCCTCTCCACCTTGTAAGCTCCTCCCAAGTACAGGAAGGCCACAATGAAATTTCCCCAGAACCTCCTCTTCTCCATGGCTAAGTAAGACCAATGCCCTCAACTTATCCTCATAGGAAAGGTGCTCCATCACTTTGACATCTTTGTGGCCTTCTGCTAGACCCACTCCAGCAGCTCAACATCTTTCTTGTGCTGGGTGCCCCAGGCTTGGACATAGTAGTCCAGACCTCACAAAGACAGAACAGAGGGATACAATCTGCTTCCTCACCTTGTTGGCCACCCATCTACTGATGCAGCCCAGGATACTGTTGGCTTTCTAGGCTGCAAGCAAAAGGCATCAAACTGCTTTTAAGCAAAATCGTGCTTCCTTCTTTTCTCTGTGATCACCCTGTCACAGGCCAAGCATAATTTCAGGGAGATGAGGAAAATTCAAGGAGAGAAAGAAGTAATTGTCCACTCCTACTATTGGCTGTTACTCAAAATCTTCAATTAGAAAATACCAAAACCAAAACAGGATGGTACTCTGGAAAGCTGTAGAGCACAGAAAGGAATCATAAATTTCAAACCACACAGAAGTTTCAGTTGAATTTGCAAATTGTAGCAAAGAGACAATTCTATAGCATACATACAGTTCAAAAAATTGCTACCTTCTAACACAGAAGAAAAAATCCCTGTGTCATCCAGAGCTATTTTGGTCAAAGTCTATGTGGGTTGCATTGCCCTTGGTGGCAGCAGCAAGTTTTGTGTCAAGTGTTGTACAGAAGTTCTTTACTACTGTTGACTTTACTATGTTCTTTCCATTACATATGGTTCTTTCCATTACATTTTTGAGAGTGCTAGTGGAGGTGACTGCCAAGCTGTTTTCCACCATCTATCACTGTTCCTGGTCAACCGGACAGGTCCCAGAAGATTGGAGGCTTCCCATCTACAAGAAGGGTTGTAAGGAGGATCTGGGGAACTACAGGCCTGTCAGCCTGTCCTTGGTTCCAGGAAAGCTTATGGAGCGGATCATCTTGAGGGAGGAATCACATAACATGTGTGGGAAAACCAGGGGATCAGGCCCAGCCAAGATGGGTTCATGAAAGGCGAGTCTTGCTTGACCAAGATGACATCCATCTATGATCTAGTGACCTTCCTGGTGGATGAGGGAAAGGCTGTTGACGTAGTCTAGCTAGACTTGAGCAAAGCCTTTGACAATATCTCCCACACCATTCTGGAGAAGCTGGCAGCCCGTGGCATTGAAAGGTACACTCTTTGCTGTGTAAAGAACTGGCTGGAGGGCCAGGCCCAAAGAGTGGTGGTGAAAGGAGTTAAATCCAGCTGGTGACTGGTCATGAGTGGTGCTCCCCAGGAGTTGGTATTGGGGTATGTCCTATTCCTATCTTTATTGATGACCTGGATGAGGGCATAGAGTGCACCCTCAGTAAGTTCACAGATGACACCAAGGACTAGAGGGAATGGCTTCAGATTGGATGTTAGGAAATACTACTTCTCCAAAAGAGCAGTCAGGCACTGGAATGAGCTGCCCATGAAGGGTTGAGTTGCTTTCCCTGGAGGTGTTCAAGAAACATTTAGATGTTTTACTGAGTGACATGGTTTGTTGGAAATCTTGGTGATAGATGGACAGTTGGACTGGATGGCCTTGGAGGTCTTTTCCAACCTTTGTAATTTGATGATTCTTTTATATGGGTGCTACGTATGGTAGTTCCATGTTTCTGTATTTAATGCTACTGACTCGGTTGAGTTAGTGTTGCATGCTGGAGACAGAATAATCAAACTAATGCTTCGTATTCACTTGGAAGTATTGCACTGGACAGATATTTAGTATGCCAAAAAGGGAAAGAACAGATGCACCCTAAATATCAGTGATGATAAACTGAACAGAAGGAATTTGATTCAGCTCTAATAGAAAGGTATTAAAACAACAAAAGCAGTACTAGTATTGAGAGTTTTGTTCATCAAAGAAATCAAAAACATCAAAGAAATGCTGGACCAAGATACCTTGCTATTCTGCTCCATCACCAAGCATGAGATATCTTTTCTTCCAAATCTGCAAGAAGGCAAAGTCTCAGGAGAAGGTCTGGAATTGCTCTGTTACAGCAAGGTTCTAGCTGCATGCATGTTCAGCAACATCAGGATCCAGGTATGCTCAGCTGATTCACAACCCCCCATGGATGGATGGATGGATGAACCCACAATTATTTCTGCAAGTACTTCTCAGGTTTCCCTTTGGGCTCAACAAAAGCCGTCCTGGAGTTCATGAAACTTGGCCTTCCAACTTGGTCATCTCTCATTTGCTTTCTAGGTTAAGTAGAATGACAGACCCAGAATAATAAAACAGAACAACATGGGAGCTATTGAGAAAGAGAAGTGGAACACAGAGATGACCACACAGTTCTGGAATGCATTAGCAACCCAAGTATTAGAATTTCATTATTCAAGCTGTGCTGCAAAGCTTAGCTTAAATGTTATCTTCTTCAACAGCTGTTTCAGCCTAAAGGCTCTTTTCCTTCCCCATCCACAAGAAGAATTACGCATACAGCAGAGCCAGCTGTTGGCACCCCAGAGAGGTAAAAATGCATTTTCTTCCTACTACTTTCCCATACCTAGCCTAGAGCAAGGATTATAAATCAAAGCCCAGTCTATTAGAAGTCACAAGGGATTAAGAGAACTCTAGAAGATTCACCCAGGATGCCAGAATAAGCAACAGTCAGGAGAGAAAAACATAGGTTTTCAGTATGGATGCACAGAAAAACAGGGACCAGTGGAGGTACCACCTAGAGCTGGGAGACCACTAGTTTGCAGGAGAATTAGTGATCCTTCCCACAGCTAGCAATCCTAGAACAGCACAGAGGAACATCTGCACATATCTGCTAAAGCAGCAGACTCAGAGACCCTCAACCGGGGAACACATCTGTAAAAACAAAATTCTGTGATCTCCTGCCAGCCAGCATTGAGCAGTGAAAGACTGAAGGTAGCCTGTATCAGGATGCAGCAACTTCTGGGCAGGATAAAGCTTAGAAGAGGCACTGATGGGAAAATTTGGGTGCTACGAGCCCAAGCCAGAGATATAGAGTTTATTTCTTGCTATGTACAGGAAAATAAGTGGGTAGACTTTGTTTGACTTCTTAGGCTTGTTCACTGCCACACTGGCAGCTATCAGTCAAAATTTCTACTTAATAGAGACATAAAATGTTGTGTTTAACATAAGCATCTTAAGATTGACAGAGGTTGAGATATATTATAAGAAAGCAAATGGAAAGTCAGGAGGACATCTTAATCTAAGGTGCTTACCTGTTTCTCCCAGGGACAAACTCAAGTTTGAAAAGAGAAAAGAAAACTTCCCCTGATTTCTGATCCCCAGCTTGAGACATTGACAGGTTGGATACCCAAAAGTATATTGAGTTGAAGCTGTGGGTATTCAGCTTCTTCCAGGTCACATCTGCCAATGTCCTCATGCACAGCAGTACTTCTTTCTTTTTAAAAAAAAACAGTTTCATTTCATTTCCACTCACACATGAGAGCCAAGGCTGTACAGACAGGAATGCTTAAGACCCCGCTGGGACACTGAGGCCATCCAAAAAAGAGCAGTTCTCAGAAAGAGGAGTGTTGACACAATACTAAAGCATCTCCTAGTGCCCCAGTGTGGGAGCCCAGGGCTTCTGAATCACAGAATCATATAATAAAGCAAGTTGGAAAGGACCATCGAGTCCAACTCCTGAATAAAGAAGTCAAAAGTCCCATAGAAACGTGGAGGACTTCTGAAATTTTTGACCTTTTCCCAGCACCTTGGGAAAACAGAAGAACATAAACATACACAACTCTTTCAAAGAACACCCAACACAACCATGGGAATCTCATACTTCTGCTAAAGCCCACAGCTATTATCATTAACTAATGCCTTTCCCCTGAGAATCCCTGCCAGAGGAGTACTCACATGGGAGGCAGAAATGCTGACACATGAAGCAGTCTCAGATTTGGGTCTGGACCTCAAAGCCATTTGAAGCACCATTCAGTTCTGCCTTCAGTGTGCTGCTTTAAAAATGGCAATAATTTTGTTATGTGTAAGGATTTGCAAGGGGTGCTGCTGAATAAAACAGATTTAGGAGAGTCTACGTGTGGTGCAGCCATACACGCAGGAATGACATCTACCAGTGCTGAGCCATAAGATACTCACAGCTGGCTCTTTTGCTGCTCTAATCAGAGTAACTTCAATTGACATCTGTAATGTATGGAAGTGGAGGATGAAACTATGCTTCTAAGGACCACAGTCAGCTTCTCTTTGCTAAGTATATGCAACAGGGAATGGTGGGAAGGTTAGAGGGAGAAGTACTATGAACCTTGAATCTATGCTGCTTGAGATTATCCATGCGACATTATCCATGTTGCAAGTTTGCACCCTTCCATTACAGGGCACTCAGTAGAAAAACCTCAGCTCACTTCTCTCAGAGAGCCATGGGATTTTGCAGGCAAGGATAAAGGTGTCTTTTGTTCTAAACTATATGTGAGATGCTAGCAAAACAGATAGATAAATTAATAAATCAACCTCTAGATTTTTCTTTTTCTTTCTTTCTTTTTTTTTTTTTTTTTTGGTTCAAACTTGGTCAGAATGTGGTTTCTTCTGGAAGATCACAGAGAAATGTAATAATTTTTTCCTGCCACCATATCCAAATATTTTGCAAATGAATTTCTTGGCTCACATCTGTGCCAATAAATCTTATAAAAAGAAGGAAAAACCACACATTACAGTTCTCAAACCACCTTCCACACAGCCTTAGGCAGCTCTGAATTCAGGTTGTAATCAGTGACCAGCTAATGAAATTGCTGCTCACAAAAGAGGCTGTAAAATCATATTTGAACATCTCTCTTCTCCTTTCCACCCACTAAGCCAAAAGTCTGGTGTTTATGTGTCATGTCTGCCATCACATCAAATAAAAAGTGTGAAACCTGCCCACTAGATGATATAATGAAGAGCAGTACCACTCTGCCATCTGACCTGCTGTTACCAGCACCACTGAAAGAACTGATAGTGACATTTCAGTATTGAAAGGGGGCTATAAGAAAGAAGGGGACAGACTTTCAGCAGGGTCTGTTGTGACAGGACATGCAGAAATGGTTTCAAATTAAAAAAAAAAGGGGGAGATTTAGTCTGGATATAGGGCAAAAACTTTTTACAGTGAGGGTGATGAAGCACTGGAGCAGGTTGCCTAGAGAGGTGGTGGATGCCCTGCTCCTGGGGACACTGAAGACCAGGCTGCACGGGGCCCTGAGCAACCTGATAGAGCTGTAGTTGTCCCTTTTCAGTGCAGGGGAGCTGGATGTGGGACTGCACTCACTCCTTGTCTACACACCACCCATTCCCCTCCTTCACACTGGGGATTTTAGAAAAACCCTTCTTGTCCTTCTTCCTATATAATTCCCCAGTTTTCTAAAAAGTGCAGAATTGCTTTGCTAACCATCACCTTGCTCTGGGAATTTTTGTCCCATCTGAATAAGGGATCTCCTATCTGCCAAATCAAGAGGACAAGAAGCAGAAGATCCCAGCTCTGATTCCTCTGTACACAGAACTGAAAGGGGCCATCGCACCCAGAACTAAAGCTCTTGCTGCAGAAATGACTCAGGCACTGAGGAATCTCAGCAAAGCTGATGGGACTTGGGCTCCCATGGTCTCTGCCCTTATATGTATGAAAAACATTTTAAGACATCTGAAAAGATACACCTGAAGTTCTAATTACACTCTGCTATTTCATAGAATCATAGAATCATAGAATGGCCTGGGTTGAAAAGGACCTCAAAGATCATCTAGTTTCAACCCCCCTGCCACAGACAGGGTCATCAACTACTAGACCAGGCTGCCCAGAGCCACCAAACCCTTAACCCATACAGTTAGGTCCCAGTACAAAACCTTATCAATAAAACATTTTACAAACTCAGTGACCACCTGTGGCTGAATGCAGCACTGAGATGAGGGTGTCTCCTGCAGGACCTGAGAGCTGCCTTTTGAAGACATACCTGTTCTTCTCATATTAACCTCCTCTCCTTTTCTACTGGCAAGAAGCCCATATATATATATTCTAGAAAAGGTTCTTCACCAGAAGTCAGTGGGCATGGAACAGGTTGCCTAGGGAAGTGTCACAGCCCCAAGTTAACAGAGTTCAAGGAGAATTTGGACAAAGTATCTGATTTTTGGGTGGTCCTGTGGTGAGCCAGGAGTTGGATTCAGTGATCCTCAGGGATCCCTTTCAACTTGGGGTACTCTATGATTCTATTAGACATCTCCTTGAGCAAGAGATATCTCTCATGAGCAAGGTGGTCATGACAGATAAATATTTATAATATCTTATATCACTTGCAATATCTATTTTACTGTTTAACATCTCTTAAGCAGACCAGATCACGCCTGATCTTCCCTCAAAAATCCTATAAATACTGCACAGACTAATTCTCCTTCCCAGTTGCTCTGCCCTACGTGTATCATCTCTCTGCATTGTCACACTAGTCACCCCCATTCTCTCATCACCTTTTGTATAACAACCACAAATCTCTCCTTCAGCAGCTTACTACTTCCATCCCACAGCAGCTCAGGTGTGGAGAAGGTCCACAGAAAGCCAGCTCCTCACTGGAGCTTTCTTTCTAAAGATGGCACAAGCTCCTAGGGTCCAACTCCACATCTTGGTTCAGGAGATGGCAATGCCCTGGGATACTTCGAAGAGATGGAGTTCCACCAGCACAGATAGTTTGATAGCTTGAACTGGAAACAGTCCAGAACCATGACTCTTTTAGACTATTTTTTTATATTCTTTCAACTCTTTTTTAGATACTCTTTAGACCAAATACATCGCCAGAACTATTCAGATTTCACCCACTCATTCATCCCCATAGCAGACGCATGTGTCTGCATGCACTCACGCATACTTTCATGCTACAGCTGCTTTTCTGACAAACAGCTTTGATATCAGGGAGCCTGGGATAGCCACTATGAGATTTCCAAGGCACTCACACACATCTCCTGTAATAACACTGCTGGAGGGGAGAGGGAGGAGTTGGTGTCTCCTGTTCTGTTCATGTGACTTTTTGCTTGCTCAACAAAATCAGAGTTGATTATTACCTCTGAGAGACAGAGGGGTGCATTTTGTTACTAGTTTTGTGATCGTTGGTTTGGAGGGTTTTTTTTTCTGTTTTGAAGAGGCACCATATCAGCCTATCTCCACATTCAAGCAGGACTTATCGTCTGCCATCTGCCTGCACACAGGTGCGTTTCACCACACCACGCGTGCTGCTTTCTCGCTGTAATGCCCCACTTCATCTCTCTACAAACCCCACGACCGCTGGTGCCAGCAGCCCTACAAAGACAAATCCCCCCCGTGCAAAGCAGTTCATTTCACCCCCCTGCGAGCAGAAGCGATGCTCAAACACTGCCTTACACGTGGCTGTCTCAGGGAATGCCACAGCCTCAAGCGTGTCGCTGGCACCCACACTCTGCACCTCTTTCGGGTTACCCACCGCTCCTCAAAGCCTCCGGGGACTGGGACTGTTCCCGGCTCTCCCGTTGGGAACAGACACTCCCCGCACGCACCACCTCCCTGCCTTGGCCGTCATTTTCCTAAACGCGACCGCTCTTACCCCGGCAGCGAGAAATAAAACTGCCCGGAGGCAGCGCTGGCAGCGGCACCGCACCTGAGGGGAGCGGCCGGCAATGTCTGCTCCCGGCCCCGGTCCTTCTGCCAGCCCCGGTCCCTGCACGGCTCGGCATGACTCCAGCCCCGCTCCCGGCACCGCCGTGTACCGCCGCCCGCCTCTCCGCTCCAACCTGCTCCCCTAGCAGCCTGATTCTGGCTGCTCCGGGCAGCACTGGATCACCTTTTCCTCCTTGTTTTGCTCCACAATAAGAATAGTAGCAATAAAAGAAAATAAACAAGCAAACAAAAAGAGAAACCCACAGTTTTGTGTGCAAATTCACCTGGATGCTGAGCAGAGATGAACTCAACTCACAGGCACTTCTGCACTTTTCCTTTTTCATTTTTCCTTTCCTTACTTCTTCTTCTTTTTTTTTCCTTTCCTTTTTCCTTTTCCCTTTATTCCTTTCCTTTCCTTTCCTTTCCTTTCCTTTCCT